>NW_022683639.1:216439-220967 GCF_011630105.1 Anneissia japonica | reverse complement strand
TTTGTCATAACAGAACGCAAATTATTTTTAATTAGTCTCATTGAATTATTATTATTATTAATATTATTATTATTGTTATTGTTGTTGTGATGAAAAGTTAACACAAACAATATGGTGGCTAAACGAATATTATATCTAAATATTTTTTTTTATTTGTTTGTTCCCTGACGGGGTGTCTATGCTTCCCCGACAGGGAGGGGACTATATCCCCCAGCCCCTCTGACGCCACCACTACGCGTAAACCCTGTGATATCCAGAGGATCATATTGTCGTTCCCACGAACTGGCGAATAGCGATTTTGTCGCCAAAATTTTTATTTGAGATTTCAAACATACATTCCAGGGGCGGATTTAGTGGGTGGAGGGGCCGGCCCGGCCCCGGTCCCCCTTTTGGGACGTAAGAAAAAGAAAAAAATAAAGAAAAAAAATGACAGCCCAGAATGCCTCAAATGCTATTTTCGGGCATCTAGAACACAAAAATTTCGCAGGGGCATTCCCCGGACCCCTTACGACATTGTTGTCTCAATCGGCCCAACTTTCGGCCCCCCCTTTTGGACATCTCTGGATCCGCCCCCTGCATTCCATGGGTGTATGCAAGGGGGGAGGGTCGGGAAGGTCGTTCAAAGGTCCAGAATATGAAATAAAAACCCCATATGTGCGGCCTGCCAAGCAACATTAGCTAGAAAACACCTTGTTTTTTACGGCCTGACACCGATCATATGTAAAAAGTAATATTAAAACTGGGAATAAAGTGGTGTAAAAGCAGTGCTTGGAGGTTTTTAGAAGCGCACTGGAAAAATCAAAGTTTGGGTGCGGCCCTCAGTGTTTAATCAGAAATTCACTTTGGCCCTCCGACCGATTTTTATGCCCACCCCGGCATGGACCGTCAGCAATCGGCGGAAGATAGTATCCTATATAGGCCTCCAAAAAAAAGAAATTAATTGCTAACCTGATAGCAGGCAAAAATATGATTCTTAACAGTATTTGAACATAAAAACATAAATCAGAGAGTCCACCGGCATATCTAGGGGCTGCGGGGTGAGGCACACAACTCCATCCCCTTAAAATACACGCCTTCCTCAGTCTCCCCATTGTAAATCATGCTAAAGTACATAAAATCACCTCATATCTCATATCACCTTATTTTGCAAGCTTAGCGCCTCTACGTAGCCATCGAGCCCCCAACTACTACTTCACCTTCGCCCCCCCCCCCATAATTACAGTATTACCCAAATCAACATATGTCAATGTAAAACTTCTTTTTTAGTTAAACTTTGATCTAATACACACTGTTTTAAAAACTTATGCTATAAAATTTTTTAAAAAGTGTTAATATAAATTCTATGGTCAGGGCCGCCAGAACCACCCTTGGCCAGACCTGCACTTCTCAATTCTATTACTTTATAAAATAAATATTTACTTATGAATTTAATAAAAGTGTTTGCATCACATTGTCTTTGTAATGTTATACAGTATTTCAACAAAAACCATAATGTGCTTGTTTTTGTATTGCCTATGTACATTTCAACTTGTTTGACAATCCTTAATTTTAGTAAATAAGATTGATTTTTAAAATATAAATTTATGTAAACCCCTAAAAATGTTGGGGTTTGAGTCGGCCAATATTGTCATCACCAAACAAAGCTATACCAGTCAAGCAGGCCCTGATTATTTTATTTAATTCCCAACGTGATGGACATTCATTTTTACAGTAGTAGTACGGTATGCATGTGCTCTGCTATTTCTCAGCAGAGGAACCATTTGTTGAACCATGGTAAAGCTTGGATGGGTATAGTATCTACTGTGTACTTGTCCACTTTCACTAACATTAAATCTTGTATCTGCCCCTGCATTGTGTTGAAACAGAGGTTGCTGCTATTTGTGGGTATTCATCTAGGAATGCTATATTTTCAATTTTTTTTTTCACAACATGCCCACCATGGTAGGGCCAAGGTAGGTATGAATTTAATAGTCTGCCCCAGGGCAAGAAGTAGCCACTCTACAATTGCCAGCTGCTATTTTCAAGCATCCAAAAATTATAATTATACCCAATCTTAGGGATTAACAATCACAATACTTTGATTGGATTTGAAAATAATAAGACTCACCGCAGCGTCGGACGAGGTGTGTGGGTGGGGTGTGTCCAGGTTTCTAAAGGGGTGGGGATCCAACAAAATCAGTAATTCCAGTGTGATACAAAGCAACGATAGCTAGATTAAATATGCCATTGATTATACGCTACAACCAGAACCACCAAATTTTTGTGCGTGGCTTTTCAGTTCCTAGACCTCGATATGAGGATCGCTTTGCTCTTGGAAAGTATACTATTAAAGACTAAACACAGAAACCATCAGAAAATACCAAATACAAACTGCTGATTGCTTTTGTTCCTGCACCCTGGCCGGGGGCCCTTTATTCCAGGTTGGATTCACTTCAGTCTGCATTAGTGTCTCCAAAACGTAAACCATGCCATGGACCTATGATGTCAACATCATTGCTATCATAATCGTCATCGGTATTTTCCTCCACACCATCATCATCATCGTCAACATCACCACCATTATCACCGACACACCATCATCACCGTCACAGTTATCATCCTCTCATCATCATCGTCGTCATCATCATTTTATATTTTTTCTTGACACCCGGCTAAACAAAGTTTCCACAATATGGCTTCTGAATCCCTGTAAAACTAGCCACATTCTAACATTTGCGCCCATCACCTTTACACAGAAAAAACTCCCTTGAATCTTAGTGCTTTACTATGTCTTATCATCTGGTAGGTCAGTCCATGGAGGTTTACCTACAGTACATAGGCTGTCTGCTATAATTGACTAAAATAAAAGTTTAATCGGTATAAGGTCTAGCAAAAGCAAACACAGCGTTTAATTAAAGAACTTTTAATAATTCAAGTGATTGTACAAAGCAGTGTGAGAAATAATTCATTATTGCTTCAGGATGAATTTGGCAAGAAAATGAAATTAAAATTGTACATCGATACTCTACAGTATTTATTCATTCATTTGTAGGCCTATTTTCAAATATAATGTATCGAATGTGTATCCGCAAAATTTAATTGCATATTGTTAATATTTTACAATACCCTGCACGCTATGTAATTATAGATAGTAACAATTATTCATTTTATTATATATTCATGTTCCTTGCACTTTATTTATTCACAGGGAAATAAATAAGAAACGAGCCATATTTTCAAAAATTTGTTAAGCCCCCCCCCCCCCCCCCCCCAATCTGCTCTTTCTATAGCCCTAATGGCTGGACCACTTGCAAAATGCTTCTGACAGCTACGATAGTACCCTAATATCTAACCATTTAATTCATGTTTTCTATGTATTTAACAATAGTGGGCCTCGCGCTGGAGAATTACACTAAAACATGGCCAATGTGTTCGTTTGTGTACATGCTAATGAAATAGTGGCGAATACCACTTATTGATAGGCAGCACGGTGTAATATTGTTCTCTCAAAGTGATGAGTATCCATCGAATACAGCATACACTGCCAATAATGTTGTAAATAATGTTCCCACGAACTGACAAATATCTTAATTAGCTAATTAATAATTAATTACGAGAATAATACAAATATTGTGATCTATAACTACAATTTATTAATATATTTTACATAATAAATACAAAAAAAATCCTATTACGATTTTTTTTCTGGTCAGAAATTTGCACCAAAAAAGTACAAATTTTCAATCGCTATTTTCTCGAAAGTGACTTTTTGCGTATTTGCCGGTTCGTGGGAACAGTGACGATATACAGCCACCCCTTCGATCCTCCTTGCACAATAGCCAAACTGGAAATATTGACCATTTCTTTTAGCTGCTAAAGTTACACCAGCCCCAACACAAATTCTTTACAGTTTTATAGTATTAGAAAGTTTGCACATTATACATTTCTTCCACTTAACTTTAGTTTTCCAATAATGAATACATGCAAGGACCAACTTATTGTTTTTATTTCATTAATTAGTATATTGCTGATGTTATTGTTTTAATTATCAATATTACAATGAATTTTTGCCCTTGCCATCAAATTTATAATTGTCAAAATTGTGAAATACTTTTACTTGTGTTCCTTGTTGATGCGATAAAAGGAACAATTTGGCGCATCAATGTTGCTTTGAATACAGTACAGTATTTAAATGGAGAATAAAAATGTTTTCTCCATGCCTGTATACTAGGCATACACTTCACTGAGTGTCCCGTAATGCCTGAATAATTAATAAAAGAGTTGCCTTTGTTACTCATTGATGTGGAAATTTGGACATTTTTTTAAGGAAATGACAAAAAGTTTAAAGCAAATATATATATATATATATATCATCAAAGGAAGGTAAATACAGTGTTCGAATAAAGGACATACAGTAATAATACACCATGTAGCATAGCTCTCAACGAATGTAGTCCTGTAAATAAATGAATAAAGAAATTGTGTAATAAAATGCTTCTGGCGGGACTCGAACCTGCGACCTCTCGCTGTCAAGGCGAGTGTCATAACC
>NW_022683639.1:206350-216306 GCF_011630105.1 Anneissia japonica | reverse complement strand
ATATCGAATACCGTGTAACGAAACTATTCCGGAAGTAATTTTGTAAGGTCATTCAGAAACACCAATCCCACCAACTTATTCTTTGTTTCCTTCTGCTTGTTTAAACGATACGCGGGAACGATTTGTATTGAAGTTTAATTCTCTGAATACTGTACTGTAATGGTAATTTTACAAATTGAACGTGTAGCTATGCTACTAGCCACCATTATGGCTACAATGATGCGATGTTATGTGGATGGATTTACTGTCCAATCCAACTTTGATTTCGCCGTGAACATGAGGAGGCGAAGAAGAGCGCGACGACAGCAGGTACTTGCTGTGGACGAACCATTTTGGCAAAGCAATTAAGGTTGATTTATCATCGTCTCCGGCTCCAAGGCCATCTCATACACGGAATTCTACCCAGCAATTTGGTGGTCAAAATTGTCACGGATAATCCAGATGGTAAGGTAATTAGGCGCATGTCCGATAGGTTTTAGAAAGTGTGTACCGGTGAATTAACTGGAAAATCGCACGGATATTTTTTCGCTCGAACGGGTCCTACGTATGATCTGGCAGTTTTGGTTGAAAAGGTAAATCCGGTGGAGGTGCATGATGGGTCATGTGTCATCTTAAGTACCTTTTTACTGTACAAAAGTCATAGGGCATAAACACACACTACTGCTGGGAGCCTCTTTTCTAAAGCTGATCCAGTGATGGTACAGTACGTCTACATTTTCTACTTGTAGAGTATGACCCCAGACATGTGCATATAACTATTATGTAATATTGGGCTTGCTTCATGATAATATTTCAATTAAATATTTTTTTTTTTAATACTGCAATTTATTAAAGAGATACAAGATTTTGCTAAAAATTCCCAGGGGCATAAACCTGTAATTGGTAAGGGAAACGCCACTCCGAACTTCCCCACCCCGAGCATAGGTCTTAATTCCCCCCCCCCCGGTAAACAAATCCCTTGATCTGCCACTTTACTCTGAGATTGAAAACATCATAACCACCAAGATTCAGTATCACTTTGTGTTTACTTGTAGAACTATCAACTTGGTTGTGTTTTTAATGGTAGCATGTGATAAATCTTCATATCTCACATGATGTAAATGTACAGTATGTTCTTATTATTCAAATTTTCCCATGGGTTTACTTTTTATAGTACTTTCTATATCTGCAAAAATCGGATCAGTTTTTGTTTTGAAGTTCTAAGAACGGTAAGATCTGTACATTTCGAAGGATTGGTACTCCGGCAGTGACGTACAGTATATATGAGGGTACGCCAGAGCTGACGCACCAAAAAAAAAAAGATTCTCCCTCCCACTGGAAAATAGTAGCTTAAAGCATAGAGAAACTAAAATTTTCTCTATGCTTAAACTTATCTCCCTCATTTCAGCAGCACTATTATTGGAAAGCAGCCATTTTGTTATTTGCGCTGCAGAAACAGGGCCCAATTTTTCTGATAAATTTTCGCAAGAGAATCAGAAAGTTTCTCCAAGGGCTCAACAGTCCAGAGCCAAGTACAGTAGCTGATGGTGAGATAACTGAAGATGCGCTACAGCCTGGGAAATATGTTGCCTATCTTGGGTGGGGTGGGGGCGGGAAATTGCCTATCCAAATAATGTTATTTTGATCTCCAATCCCTAATATTGTGGTCTGAAAGTACGATTTGGCCATCTGAGCCATAAAAACTCTCCCTGTCAACCCTACCGGGACCCTGACCAAGACTCTAGACAGCTCCTTTGTTTGGAGCCCTCCCAGATGTGGTTCCTGTTCAACATGTCAGTCTACATACTGTAATTGATGCATTAGAAAGGCAGGGACAAAGTGCTCTTTTTACAGAATATCTCCACCAGACACCGAAAAACTTACCAAATTATTCACCCGCATGTAAAGTTAAAGGTCGTCATATGTATATTTAATACTAATAGTAATACTTTGATAATGATTTAATACTATTTTGAATGTATTTAATGTTGGCCTTTCCTATTTAGCGTACATTTTATTCATTCCTTTTATGTTTCTTGTTTAACTGTTTATTGTATCTGCTTGTAAGCTCATAAAAAAAAGAAATGAATAAATAAATATGTCAAATAAAGTTAGCGAGATAGAATCTGTGTTAGTGATTATGACCATGAGGCATTATAATCAGGGAACAGTGAAATTTAACTGTTACCTGGTTATAATTCATAGTGATTTTTTTAAAATTATTATTTATTAGAATTTTGCAATGCTTAAATAACTTGATCTTTCCAAAATTATCAGTGTAATTTCTTTTTCTATGAACATTTTGAACTCTGGTAGTACTCAATTTTATTCAAATTTCTGTCTCCAATGATCACACAAGCATTTGTCAAATTAAACTGAAGTTTAGGATACACATGGGGGTTGGGGGTTTGAAACCGGAAGTTGCCGACTTAAAAAATACACTATTTTCGCATTGGGAATTTATATTGAAGCAGTTGAGTTGAGATAAAAATATTTGTACCATATAAGGCCAAAATACATATCTTTCAGTTGTTGAGTAAGTTTCATTTCCATTCTAACTATCTACGTAGTTATTTGACCCCTCAAATTTAGGGTACGGGAGTCAATTTTTGAGCTACAGCCATTTTTGGATTGTCAGAAATCTGTGATTTGATGTTTGATTGGAATAATCTTGCATTTAGCTATAGTCTCTATCCCAAATAACTAATTGCCATTAAAATATTTGTTCTCGGCCAGTAGTTGACCACATAACCTAAGGTCAAAATCTTAAAATAATTAGGTTTGCCGAAATAAAACTGATTTTGAGATGCTTAAAAATTTTTAATGCCTATTTAGACCTTGATTCTGAGGCCAGAATCAGAAAGTATGGACAAAACTGAGCCAAAGTAGCAATTTTAGTATGTGCAGAAAAGAAATTATTGCCTTTCAAAAACCCTAACAAAATATCATTGCTCTTCGCGAGTCTGAGGAAGGGGTGTGTCTTCAAAATTTAAAGGTGCCGTAACTTTGGAATGCTTTGGAATTTTTCAATGAAACTTTATAATTTTTCATAATACCCCTCAAAGTATACTTGGCTAAAATTTCAGGAAAATCCAAGATGGTCACCGTGGAGCCCCTGGTTGAGTTGGCATGGAATGACTCTACAGTATCCATCTTGCGTAAAAAACAGGGTCACCTGCTGGTCAACAAAACAAATGTTTTGATGTTGAACACATTGCATTGTGGTCTGCAATGTTGCATGATGGGATAAAATATTTGGAGGGAATTAAGATAATTTATCAGAGATTTAAATTATCAGAAATTTTATAAGTACTGCGGAAACACAGCCCTAAATATCACTGTATTCTACAGTAACATTACTGTAATTATTATAGTAAAAGGGCGCCCGTTATAAAGTTCTGTTGCTGTGGCGACCCCTTTTCTACTATATTTAAATTCCGATAGGCCTACATTTTATCAATTATTGTTGTTAAATTTATTTCTCTGTGTGTTTTGTGTTGGTGTGGAAATAAATTTCATGTTTCATTGAATTGGATTGAATATGTACTACAGGTATATACAGCTTCTTCTCATCGCCAATCAATTTTTCAAAACAATGCTGGAAGAATAAAAGTGCAGGAACTATACTATAAATTACAAGAAATTTGCAAGATTTTCTAACAAGGAAACTATTAAGATTTGAAGTTTATATGCATTGTGTTATCTTTAGCTGGTGTTGTGCCTATATAAACACCATCACTTCCTTGTACAGAAGTGGAATGAGCTTCTAATGTGATGGATGGATTCACACTTAAAAATGGCTCTGAAATTCGCGCAAACGAAAATATTGACAATGAAAACACTTGTAAGATAGTCTACATGTTGTACTTTACAGTTGAACATTAACAAACACTTGTAAGAAAAATTATACGGTATAGCCTACTGGTTGTACTGTACGTTGAACAACAAGTCTTTTTTTCATAGGCTGTCAACAGTTTGATATCAACGCCATCTGTGTTGGTTGAATTGTGGTTGAATTTGATATCAACATTCCTAGAGGCACAATACAACCAAAATATTTTTATAAGTTCAATTATTCCGTATTACTATTAAATGCATTTGCTGTTATATCTACCTGTACTCCTAATTCTTGTTAATTATAAAAGAAAAAATGGGGGAAAATAGAAAAGTATGTTCAAATTTAAGTTTTTCCAACTATAATATTGTCAAAGTTACTGTATGACATTTTGTACCCTAGCCCCAACCATGGTGGTGCTGAGGTGTTCCTTGATTGATAAAAAGTCTGTCACTACAGGCCCCCTCCCCCCACTACAGTACGTCAAGTTTCAGGTTCCGCCATCTACAGTTAGAATCATCTACTTGTACATGGATGGACACTAAGCTAAAAATTTTAAAAATTCAATTAAATCGTAGTGTTGATTTAGCAAATACTAATCAGGTTTACCAAGCATTGTAATTGAGTGAACTTGTTTACTGTAGTCCAGTAGAACATAACAAGCAGATAAATTGGGATTAGTTTGACCTACTGACCTTTTGTGGTGAGAGTTATTAGTCCAGTGGTTGGAATGGGATGACTTCATAAACTGGAATTCTAATCACATATCCACTATCCTTTTAGTAGGTGTCCTTTCAGGGTGGCTGGTTGATTTGTAAATTGGCTATTATTATTAATATTTTAATAATGGCTACTAATTTTTTAATAATGGCTATTAATATTTTAACAATTTTTGTAATTAAATTTATTTTTTCATATTTGTAATTGTTTAAGCTAGAATTCAGAATAAGAATTTGAATAATGTTATGCATGTTGTTTGTGTAAGTTTTCATTTGTTTATATGACCATATAATATAAATGTAATGTCCAGTTTATATAGTAGTATGTCAATAGAAGACTTGATTTGTTTTGCATTATCTCAGTAAGTTTGTTATGGAATAATAATAGAAAAAAAGTTATTAGTACCAGAGTATACCCGTGCTCCACATGGTGAAATAATTATGTGTGAAAAGGTGGCGAGGCCTTTAGTTAAATGTTATTGGAAGTTGAGGAGGTAATCATTGAGGATGTTACATTTACCTTGACATTATTTTTTCTGAAGGACCTCTTTGTAGATAATGTTTTGCGTGAGTGCCTCTGCACTGTTTTGCGTGAGTGCCTCTGCACTTCCTTGTAAGGAATTGTCCATTTTGATAATACATTAATGTAGTAAGCTACAGTACCCTCTTGCATGTGAAAATGTAACACTAACACATGTAGTTGAGCATGAGATAAATATTTTTTATCATGATTGAAGTTGGTTAATAATCCTAAAGCTAACAAAATAGGCCGTGGATAATATGTTCCGATGGATTTACATAAATTTGAGGTGTTGATTGGTGGAGCTGACAATTGTCTTAAACTTCAGTTTTGCTATCTTAACACAATCCCATGAACACTTTTTTTTTTCGATTTTATTTGAAAAGAATAGATAGGTCGTTTCACCCTCTGGTGTTTATGGCTATGGCATCGAAAATACACTTTTCTTATCCCAGTAGTAGGCCTAAAATAGTGTAAAATGTAAAGTTTACTTTAACAAAACCTAATTTCCAATTACTATCACATCTTCAATAGTTTATATTTATGGGAATTTCCAACTGTCTGTGAATAATAACTATAGTTCTATATAAAAATCGTCTCTTTTATGGTGTTTTCAGTCGCTTATGTTATTGCAGTGGCAGATCTAAAAATGTTAAATAGAGAGGTAGGGGGCCTAGCTAGCTATAGTAATATAGGCAAAATATTAATATTATTAAGCCTAGCCTATCATGCCTTGTCCCCAGGCATACAGTATATGCCTTGTATTTCTATTCTACCTGATCGATTTCTAAAACATCCAGATTCATTGCGATTGTTGAGCCAATAAGACTATTTTTTATATACATTCAGTATTTAATGCAATGTGCACTCCATTACTTAGGACGACTGGTTGTACTTATCGGCTCATCAGCACCGGGGCGATCAGTCTGTTTATTTTAAGGTCTTATGCACAATATTTTGTAGATGTGAGCACTGTGGTACAGAATTGTGGGGATGCTGTACTTTTTATGTGATGTAAAAAACTTGTGAAACATGGCCCAAGGTGATGAGACAGTTTATTTGGGGGTGGGTGGGGGGCCTGGCACGATATTTTGTTGACGCAAAGCACTATGGTACAGAAGCAAGGGGTTGTAGTAGTTTTTATGTGATGTAAACAACTCATGAAAACATGGCCTACAAGGTACTCATTTTGGGGGTTTTTTGGCTGTTTTTTCATGTTATCCAATATCCCAGTGTAGAAAAGTAGCGTCATGTTCGTGACATATATAGAAAACCCAGTGTATCGAAAATGAGCACATTCCTACTAGCAGTTTCAGAGGAGATGGTGAAGTTACGCTGAGGCGTTAACAGAATTAACATATAGATATATTTAAAAAGCGACTGCCAAACCAAAATGTGTTATTTAAGTTTTCTGATTTTCTTTTGGTTAATGCAAAAAGGTATGAAGTCACCTATTATATAGGGATTTCATTGCCCAAAAATGATATGCATATAGAAACCATGTCCACACTGTACCATTATTGAGATGCTTGACAACTACTGGAGCACAAAGTTGTATGTACTAAGCCTTTTAAACTTCAAATGAAAAACTTTTTGTCAGTTAATTAAATGGTACTGTATACCCATATGGTAACATTTAATCAAGCGGGATCATTATGAATTGCATGTACATGTCATTAAATTTGTTGTGGTGATGTTGAAAAAACATTATAGAATTAAGAGAAAATAAGAAAAAAAAGGGGAAAAAAACCCTTATTCAGAACCAATAGTGTTTTTCAATTTTCATTATGCAGCTGCCTTCTACCATAGATTTTTGTTACCGTAGATGTTCATACTTTTTCCGTCCATTGTTCTTTAATAATCACCTTTAAAAAAAAAAAAGCCAAAGAGGAAACTTTCAGGCTGATGTGACAAAATTGGATCCTGCTTAATACTTTGCCTTACAATACAATGTATACCCATACTGTATATAGACATGATATGGTCATGATGTGATATCATGACCAGAAGGTAATTCAATAAATATACCTAAATGTTATAAAAACATTCCAGTCAGAGGTTCTCCACAAAGAAAGAAATTACGTAAAAAATGATGTGCACAATACAGATATTAAGAATAAAAATGAACATTGATCTAAACAAAAGATGGATATAAAAATTATACTATACTGCTGTACATACTGCTCTACATTGATGTGAAATGTATATGATACATAAAAAGTCAATCTAGTGTTAGGTAAATAATAGGAACTAAGAAAGGTTTGGTTTATTGAGGTTCTTTATATACCTTTTATTGTTGAGTATACTTCAATTGTATCTTTTATTGCAGCCTTTGGGTCAATGTCAGCTTGAATTGCATTATTTCAACAAACACAATACAACTTTAATGAAAGATACAATTGAATATTGGGAATGGGACATGCTGTTACCAGTGCATTATATAAGGCAACACGTGGCTTATAGTGTACAAATATTGACTGCTCATGAGGAGAATAATGAAATCTATTGCCCCCGGAGGTGATGTGAGGGAAGATAGGCTACGGTCTCCACATCCCCAAGGGGAAATAGATTCCACTGTTCCCTGAATATAGAGCAGTCAATATTTGTTTTATATACCTCACACATAGCTTCTATGAGGCCTAAAAAAGTAGCCTGTTATATTAGAGGCATACTCTACTACTACTACATATTAGAGGCATACTACTACTACTCGACTAGCTCGGCCTAGGCGATCAAAGAGTGTGTCTAGCTCTTCTTAGCTTATTTCTTCAATTTCAACAGCACCCATTGTCTTGCACTATATTTGTCGGATATTAATAAGACATATTTAATTTGTCTTGGTGCTTTTGCTATCAGCTTCTCATCAAGAAGTAATGCTAGGCCTGCCCTAGGCTAGTCCTCCTTCATCTCAAAACGAGCAGCCTCCATATTTGTTTATCATTTACTTGCTGATCCGTGACGCGGTCAGGGGACGATCTCGTCGTAGAGGTCGCAGTCCCCTTTACCGTCAGCAGCGCGATGTAGTGGGCCGGCCTAGAGTTTGCACATTGCGACAGGTCAAAAAAGTACTATTTTTGAGGGGAATAGTACTTTTTGAGGGGAATACTTTCAATAATTGCCCCGCTTCTTAACCAATCAGATGCCTTGAATCTATATATGAGGTATATAATATCTGCTATCTGTGTTAAAAGCTAATTTCTAAACATTAGTGGATGGTTGGATGGATGGATGGAGGGGGCAGTGGGATAGGATGTGGAATGTGATGGGACGGGATAATATGGATGCGATGAGATATGGGATGGGGTACGTATGGGGTGGTATATGGGATGGGAGAGGAGATGGGATAAAAAATTGGATGGGATGAGATACTGTAAGATAAAAAAGATAAGATAATAGATTAATTGCAATTAACACAGTTAAAAATTAGGCAAATACCATAAAATACAGTATAGTTGTAAAGACCTTGATTGTTGGTCTACATCAGGGATGGGCATAAAAATCGGTCGGAGGGCCATAAGTGAACTTTTGATTTAACACAGAGGGCTGCACCCAAACTTTGATGTTCCAGTGAGCTTCCAAAAACCTCCAATCACTGCTTTTACATCACCTTTATTCTCAGTTTTAATGTTACTTTTTAAATATTATTTGTGTCAGGCCGTAAAAAAGGTGTTTTCTAGCCAATTCTGATTGGCGGGCCGCAAACATAGGGTTTTTAATTCATAGTCGCAGGCCGCAAAAAAATCGCTGAAGGGCCCCACTTTGCCCACCTGTGGTCTACATGAATATTTCAGATAGAGGAAGTAGGCCATGTAACTCTGGATAGTTCAATAATAAACAAGCAACTTTCAGTTCCTGTTTGGAAGGTAATCAAATGAGATGGTATAATACGTACTCCAAGTATCGAAATGCACGCCATCGTGTCGGGATTCAATATTTTCACTCATTATTAGTCAATTTTATTGTGACATTTTTTTAATACTAAATTTTAATTGAAAGAGTCTAATAAATTAAATTACAGTATAAATGTTTGTTTCTCATAGTATATTTACTTGTGATTTCCTTGTTTCTTGCAATTAATTCTGTAAATGTATTTTTAATGTGTTTAAGTTTAGTGAGTGTTATGTCCGAATTTTATGCCTGTTTCTAATTATTCAAGCTCGTTTTTAATTCAATTGCATTGTTTTGATTGTATTTCTTTGCTTCTCCCTGTTGGAGGTTATTTTGAATAAATGAAATTAAATGAAATGTACTCTTATGATGTAGTAAAACTATGCTACAGATACACACAAATAACCATACTTTATCAAAAATAGCATAATTTGAATATAGATGTTGTTTTTTGATTCCCTTGATCAGATTTGTATGTGGAATGTGTGTATTTACAACACTATTCAGAGCTTAAACTTACCTGAAACTTTTTGTTTGTTTATAGTTGTATGAATAAACTTCCACATACCTCATATGCAATCTATTATATCATTGTTTGACTTCTCAGTGCCTTAGCAATTGCATTATGTTAATGTATTGTTGTACTTATCCTAGTCTGCAATGCTAGGACTATATACATGGTTACATTCATTAGAACTGATATTAAATGGTATTTCAACAGGAATTTGAATTTTTTTTAAATGATATGGCAATATGGAGTTAAATTGCATAAAGTCCACATTTAGATCTTGATTGATTATTGGCCTGGCTAGAGTTTTGAACTCGTAAAGTAAGAGTCTGCTTGAAAGTTTGTATGTTTATATAAATATTTATACAAATTAATAAGTTTTCTGGTGTTCTATGTAGCATATAGTATGCTACAGCACAACTCGGTTGATTGTATTTGGATCTGAAAAGAACCATTTGGATTGTTATCATATGTAATGTTAAATTGTATAAAATTAACTTGATAAAG
>NW_022683639.1:193336-206177 GCF_011630105.1 Anneissia japonica | reverse complement strand
ATTATCAAGTGACCTACAGGAGACCTTAAGTACATACCTGAAACGACTTGATTCATACATCGCTGAACACACTACAGAAGTAGGCCAAAATCCAGATAAACCAAAGTTGCCGGATTTGCCTCCCCCGCCACTTCCCGCATCCAACCCTTCTAAAGTAACAACACCAACTGCAGTTGACAAAGGTAAGGAACAAAATGGGTGGAGCTGTATTTGTGATTAGGTTTCTTGGTAGCCCTATAAATAGGATTTAAAATAAATATATTTTATCAAGTAATCCCAACTTGGAGGTAGGCTCATACTCGACTGTACCCTGTCATTCTTTTAAGTCTGATTTTGTATTATTATCTTACTCGCACTTGAGAATGACTTCAAGATAGAGTCGAAACGTCGTTCCTTTTTTAAGCGCCATACTAAAGTGGGCCTCCTTCTAACTCAAGGTTTTCTTCATTAAATATTTCAGTTTCCTTCACATATTTAAAGAAACAAAACTATGATGCATTATAAACACTTTATATGAAGTTGTGCCATGCGAACAAAAACATTTATAAGAATCAGTTTTGTTTAGTAACAATTTATTAAAAGGTGAGAATATAAGATCGACAAGAATACAAGAACTGTAATATTATTAATAATACCAGTAATTATTAATAATATGTATTGTTAATTTAACAAATGAATCAAAAAAACATTTATTATCAATCACATCAAAATTCAATACATAGTATTAAAAGATTATATAAATAAATACATATTTTTATTTTCAGTTTTAACTTTTAGATTTGAAACTAGAAGTAGATAATCTACAATATTCATACTTACTATACTACATCCTTGTATTTGACACAATTTAAATGACAAACTCATTCCAATCCAGTCCATATGTTTGTAAAAGGCAATTAGTATACTTTTTAGTCTGCAGGCCTGGAAAAATTTTTGTTTATAGCCTAACAGTTTATTTTTTTTAATTTCTCCCCAAAAATGGCTCCGGGACATTAATGATGCCTTCGGTCGCATGGCCGTCGCGTACTTTTTCCAGCCCTGTTGGTCTTAGTTTATATTTTTGAATTTTCTCATTGTGGAATCCTAATTTGTAATTATTATTATTGATGTAATTGTTACTATTAATATTAATATCACTTATTATTATTATTATTATTATTACTATTGTATTTTTACTAGAGGATGTGCTCACTTACCTTCTAGTTTGTGAATGTCATGAATGGTTTTGATAAAAAGAACAATAGGACCACTAAAAGAAGATAGAATGCATGATTCATGTTATCTCGCACAGTTATTTCCCTTATATAATGTCAGAAACGCAGTTTTAGTTCAGGTACAGGTTTTGATATCAGTTTTGTATGATTTTTCCTTACCCCCTAGTACCTGAACTTCGCAATTAGTTTTGATAAAACCAACTATAGGACCACTAAAAGAAGATACTGTAGGCATGCACGTTATCTCGCTCATTTATTTCATTTACATAATACTAAGAAATTTAGTGGTAGTTTAGGTACAGGTTTTGATAGCAGTTTCATATCATTTTTCATAACATAAAATATTTAGAAACCACTTAAATGAAGATGACAGCATTAGTCAGGACAATCTAAAGTAAAGTAACTCATTGAGAAGCCGATAATCGACTTTGCTTGTCAAAATTGACTGTTTGTTAACCGACCGTGGATGAAAACTGATGTGTTTGAAAATTGACTGTGTTTGAAAGTTGCCCTTTTGGTGTTTGTATATAAAACCCAGATGCGGAAGTATACGTACACATAATGTTGCTCTTATGGCATTCCATATAAAACCATATCATAAACTCGCCATCGGGCAGGCGTGATTGTGAAACAGCTAATCTGATGAAAAACGACTGTAAAAGTCATTACTTGTACATGTATTTCTTTTCTCAATTAAGCTGACATTTGGTTTATATTCACTTTATGAGATGGAGATTTCCTTGATCTATGTTGTTACAGTCTTTTTATAGACCGGTAGACGTTATCTGAAGACCACGGTTGAATTTTTTCTTCTGTTGTGATTGTATGCTTTGAAATAAGCGTAATTAAAATTTAAATTATTATATTATAGTATTATTATTATTATTATTATTATTATTATTTATTATTATTATTTTTATTTGATCTTATTATTATTTTTTGTTATCATTAACAGTATTATTTTGTTTAATTCAAAAAATATAATTTTCTCAGAAGAAAAACTTGGAATTTTCAAGGTTAGAACCAAGTACCCTCAGCTGGAATAGTGGGTACTTTATCCACCAAGTCATAACTTTGTAGTAAATCAAACTCTACTATGTATTTTTTTTTTAAACTCGCATCTTATGATGAAGTTGATCAAGTGACAAGATACCTCTGCAGTAGATAACATTCACTATGTAGATGATTATCTTATTCCTGTTTTTGTTTTCATTTTTACAGAAAATGGAAGCAATGACATGCTGTCTGTGGAGGAGCTAGCGGCTCAGAGGAATCTATCATGGCATTATGCAAATGTAAAGTAATAATTTAAACATATCATTAACAAGACTATTTCTGGGTCATATGTTCTTTTGTCTGCCATTTAAAATAAAAATAGCAGAAGTTAATCTTTACTTCAATCTTTAACTGTTACTTTAACTATAAGGATGGTGTAGATTTGTAGTTGTCCCTAGGGGGATGTATATGTGATAAAAGCATATATACGATGCAGTTTAGCCTGCTTTTACTGCCGTTCATCTTCTCCACATACGCTGTCAAGTAGCATTTTGGTCCTTGAGATTCGTCGTTAGCATAATATAATTTTTGACATGTTCAGTTCATATCAGGCATGACATCCTTCTACTGATGTACAAATGTAACCAACATTGACGCATTAGTACATTAAACTCTATTCTTATACTTCTGTACTTCTCTTTATTTGATCTATACATAGAATTGACAATAGAAATGTATAATATGAATGAATTGATTAAGTTTAATCCTGTGGTTTAAATGCATGAAAAATAAAACCATCATCATCATAACACCACCACAATAAATGTTCATGTTTATTTTAATCTAGATTCCATCTAAGAAGATTGGGAAGCCAAAAGTCATACAGTAAGTACAGATATGAATTTTAAAGGGTCAAAGGTTAATTAATAAATAAAATTTAAGAAATAAAAATATAGAAGAAGAAATTTCAGTATTTTAATTTACGTTGGATAATTAAGTAATTGTTATTCATAATTTAGGTAGTCTAAGTTCAAATACTTCTAGTGATGTTGGCCACTACTGTATCTCTGTCCAGTAAATAAACTTCAATAAATAAAATAATAAATAATTATATAAGAATGAAATTAAATATTTAAATTGCTCACATTGAATGATTAAAGTAATTGTTAAATCATCATTTAGGTATAAGTTCAAGTACTTCTAATAGTGAACTTACTGAGTTCAGTCCTATTCATAAGCCTCACAAGAGCCTCTTCATAAACTGACCTTCATCTGGTGTGAAACCTGGTGTGAAATTGTGTTTAATTGTGAGAAAAAAATCCTGTTCTTGAGCCATAAGACCCTAAATTAGAAACAACCAAGATACAGCTCATCATCTATTCTAATTAAAAATAAATTGATTTAAAATATTTTGCATACTAAGAATATTATAATAATAATGGTCAACTTATAGAGCACATATTGCCAAGAAAGTAATACTTAACCAAACCTTAAAGACAAACTAATCTTCCTCCTTAAACTAAGCATGGTTTGGCCATTGGCCCCGACGAGCTTTTCCTCTTTGTTCAGCTATTTTTTTTATTGCTGCTTGGTAACCATCCACCCTCCCACCCGAAGGCCACTAAGGCAGATGGGTTGCCAGTAGTCATTGGCGGCTCAATGGATGCATTTTAATTTTATTGTCTAGTGCATGGCAGAATCTTGTATGTTGTAGTGTATATAGGCCTACCATTCCTATACTGTAATTATGGATTTGCGATTGATATTTTTGTCTCCATTTGTAAAGTTGTAATAAAGTAAATTCATGAACTACTGTACATGGTCTGGTATAAACCATGCAATTATTTTAAATTTGAACCATAGTATAACCATGAGTTATGATTTTAAATTTGCACCATAATATAACCATGAGTTATGACGTCTTGGACCAGTGCATGAGAATCTTGTATAATGTATGCATTCTCTACAATCTCATCTTTCTTAACAATACAGGACAGATGATATTTATGAAACACCTATCAATGAAGATGATATTCTTAAGGAAAAATCATATAGTTCACCTGACAGTGACCAAGAAGAATACGAAGTGCCCTTGGTTTCGGAAAATATTGGCTCGCCAAGTCGCGCTATTGATGATGATGGGGAAGTTTATGAAGAGCCAGGTGACTATGAAAACACCAACCATCAGGGCCGTGTCATTGAGGACGATGACGTCTATGAGGACCCAGAGGATAAACAGGATGGCGCAAATGGTTAGTTTTTAAATTATACAGTATATTTGTTATATTCATATTGCATATTTATACATTTTAAAACTTGGTTTACAGTAATTTATATGACTTCCAACCCAATCCAATTAAATATTTGTATAACATGCCAAAATCTAGTTCCATATTCAGAAGTGCTTTAATTCTCAATACTTAAAAAATTCCACTATTGAAAGGCACAATCAAAAAGATGTGTCAGATCATTAATAATATTATCTGCCTTTTCATTGTTGCCTAATTACTGTTACTGTTTTATTTTATTCATCATCATCAATAGATTATTAAAATTTCAGGAGAAAAATTTTTTTTTTTTTTTTTTTTTTAATTTAAATGAATGGGCAGTATCTGTCTCTTATACACATCTAGATGTGTATAAGAGACAGATCCATAGGTGATGCAACGCGCGCTATGCACATGAACAGATCATTTTTTGTTGGCGTTCTACTTAAGACTGCCAACAACAATCAGCTGGCAGAAATACTTAGTCAAATGCTTACAGAGAGCGGAGATGGAATCGCAATACGACCGCTGTACAATTGCAGTGGGTCCCTGGCATTTTTGTTAGGTCAACTGATGAGATTGTTGCAGGCAGCGCTGCATACTCAAATGTTTATTTTTAAAATCTGTCTCTTATACACATCTAGATGTGTATAAGAGACAGATATAACCATGAGTTATGACGTCTTGGACCAGTGCATGAGAATCTTGTATAATGTATGCATTCTCTACAATCTCATCTTTCTTAACAATACAGGACAGATGATATTTATGAAACACCTATCAATGAAGATGATATTCTTAAGGAAAAATCATATAGTTCACCTGACAGTGACCAAGAAGAATACGAAGTGCCCTTGGTTTCGGAAAATATTGGCTCGCCAAGTCGCGCTATTGATGATGATGGGGAAGTTTATGAAGAGCCAGGTGACTATGAAAACACCAACCATCAGGGCCGTGTCATTGAGGACGATGACGTCTATGAGGACCCAGAGGATAAACAGGATGGCGCAAATGGTTAGTTTTTAAATTATACAGTATATTTGTTATATTCATATTGCATATTTATACATTTTAAAACTTGGTTTACAGTAATTTATATGACTTCCAACCCAAATCCAATTCAATATTTGTATAACATGCCAAAATCTAGTTCCATATTCAGAAGCACTTTAATTCTCAATACTTCAAAAATTCCACTATTGAAAGGCACAATCAAAAAGATGTGTCAGATCATTAATAATATTATCTTTTCATTGTTGCCTACTTACTGTTACTGTTTTATTTTATTCATCATCATCAATAGATTATTAAAATTTCAGAAGAAAAAAAAAATTTTTTTTTATTTTTTTTTTTTTATTAAATGAATGGAGGCATGTGCTAAAGCCAAGTGCTCACTGACCCTGTACTCTTGGTTGACACGATATCCATAGGTGATACTTATACAGATACTTAGTCAAATGCTTACAGAGAGCGGAGATGGAATCGCCATACAACTGCCGTACAATTGCAGTAGGTCTCTGGCATTTTTGTTAGATGGTCAACTCATGAGACTGTCGCAGGCAGCGCTGCATAGTCAAATGCTTACAGAGAACGAAGGTCGAATTTTTGTTGTATGACCGTCATGCAAAGCAGTGTGTCCCTAGCATTACATATGCACTGCATTCTTTTAGGTGGACTGTCTGATGCTAGCGGTTCTTATGAGTCATTTGATTCTGATGAGTACATAGATGATACCGAAAAAAGGTAAGAATTCACTATATATTTGGCAGTACATTGGATGATTTTGCTAAGTCCTGACCCATTAATTTTGTTATGAGGTTCCACAAAACAACAGTTTGAAGGCCACCCACCCCCGCCCCCTCCAAAATGCCGCGGCCCGGGCCATAATCATGGTGGATTCAATATTATAGTCACTAAGGTAAAACATAAAATGAAATAAAAGAATTGTTTTAATTCAATTTTGTAATTATTTCCCTTTGTGTTTTGAGTTTCCCATGGTTGAGTGTTTAAATTTTAATTATGAACAATTAAAAAAAAGTAAAAATATTACATATTATTTATTGTTCTTAAAATTTCATGCAATTTAGCCTCATGGCTACTATTTTTCTTTGAATAAAATGAATTTAATTATTGAATTTTATTAATTTACAATAAAATTTGAGTAGAACTTTATTATATATTGTTGGTTGAATGGTTGCACAAGCTTCTAAATGCTTTATGTAGATAATTAATGATTAAAAAACCACTAATACAACATATTCACCAATACTATAAAAAAATCCTTATAGGACTAAATATGATTAGGGTTCCTAAGAGAAAAGCGATACATGCATTAAAAAGGTAAAAGTAATAGTAAGCAACAGAATGCAGACCAATACATACTGCTTATACAATGGCATATACACATATGGCCATTGGCTTTTTGAAAGCTTTTATGATATTAGTGCAAATACAGTTTATAATTACTCACCCTTTCATGATTCAATGCATAATTAAGTAGGATCTTCATCCTGTGTATTTTTAGTTAAAAGTCAGAGTGCATTTATAAAGTTAAATGTCAGAGAGAGATCATTTGAGGTAGAGTGCACACAACTACAGTTTGATTAAATTCTCTGAATTTAAATTCAATTTGTGGAGCCTATAGATTCTATCTTCTTGGTTCTCAATAGACGGCCCATTAGAAAAATTAAAATTATAAGAAAATATATTTAGAGAAACTAAAAGTAATAACCATTCCATGAATAATTTTTAAAATAAAGTGAAGGTCAAAACACAACACAAGGGCTAACATGAAGTAGGGGTGACCCCACTCAGATCTAGAATTAAATCTGTTATCAACCAATCGACAAACTCTTAATCTTAGTTCAGCTAAATATGACATAGCAGATTTTAAATACCAAACCATTTGTTGAACAAACTTTGTATGACTGATAATGCCTTGAAGTTCATGTTTGGTTTGATAAAATACTCCTACCGGATTGGTCCTACCGGGAAGAAGCAAACATAAGAATTAAGGTCAATATGATAAAAAACATATTTTGTTTTATGAATTCATGGAAAAAATCCAAGTTCAGGAAATGATACTTCGTACACAAAAACTTACACAAAGAAATGAAGATATAAATAGGTTCTATTACCAGTCAATGACAGCATGAAATGTACGGTGACCCTGCAAAATATTTTTGCACCTCTAACTTGGTTCGCAAAGGATAGTTTGAATACCAGAGCCTAAAAACAATACCAAAATTTTAAACTTAGAAGGCTCATTTCTGAAATATTTTTATAAACAGCTGTATGTTAAACTTCTGTAACTTATAATATGTCGGATTTAAATGATTCTTTTACTACCATTTTATAGCTCTCCTTTTACTCTTCAATCCTGTATTAATAACTCAAAATAATTATTTTGCAAGGAGTGACTTGTTTATAATAATAATAATAATAATAATAATGATAATAATAATAATTCCAATCTTCTATTCTGCAAAAAGTCTCAATACGCTTTGCAAAAAGAATAAAAAACAAGCGGTAAGTAATTTTGACTTAAACTACCGTACTTAAACTAAAAACAGTTCTGAAAAGCATGTGCGCTATCGGTTATAAAGTATCCAGAAAAGGGCTCCACCCACTGATGTCGAAAACAACGTCTCGGTCACACCCGGGTGCATGTGGGCAGTATGCTGGGCTCCGGTAGCTTCCACCTCAGAATAACACCTGCATCAGTCCAATGCGGATAATGTAACATGCCTATGACTTACTGTATTAATAAACACATTGAATCGTATAATCGTATTGAAGTTTAGCTATAGAATAGAATAACACTATACAACATTATGGACTTCAGAACTGCATATTGCCAATAAAATGTACAATACAATGTACAATACAAATTGCATCATCACATTAACTTTGATCCAGAGATCAGGAAATTTCAATTTCCAAGTAAGCAGTACGTTGGCTGTCAGGTACTGTAGCTCACTTCTTTCCAACATTCAAACCGTTACAAGTTCCATAACTTTTTTCAGATTATGAATCTTGAAATTAAAAGGCAAGCACGTCCACTCTAGTTAATCCCACAGAAAGTTGGTTAATTTGAGTATTTTATTCTTGATACATAATTACAAGATAAAAAATAAATACTATACATGTTGAATGACAAAGTTTGTCAGAAGTGAACACATTTTTGTTTTAATAATAATAATAATAATAATAATAATAATAATAATAATAATAATAATAATAATATTCGACTTATAGAGCGCTTATGATAGAGACCTATGCGCTTAAAATAAACATGAAAAAACAAAAAAGTAATACTTAATATCACTATTAACACAATTTTATTGCAATGTGCTAGTCTGTTGTACACTCAACAACAGTATCTACCCATTCCTTTCATTGCTCATATGGACTGTCCGGTTTTCTTACTGTAGCCTGCATTATATATTTTTAATTGCCATATTACAATGCGTATTATAAACTTGTCACTAATATTTTCCATCACAATTCCACCAAATACCAGTTTTTTAATAATTTTTTTTTATAAATTGTTAATATTAAATACAAGCATGCTTTAATGATTTCCTGACATTTTTAATACAAAATGAAAGGAATGGATGGATACTGATGTTGAGAGTGTACAACAAACTTCAGCATATTGCAGTGAAATTATGTTAATGGTAAAGAGTTTAGACATTTCGATACTGCATGTACAGTTTCTACTGTGCAGTAGAACTAGAAGCTCTCACTTTGTTTCAGGTGTTGTGAAGCCAAGCCATTTAGGCTTATGTCCTATTTAGAAATTGTGTAATTGTTTTTATAATTGTTCTGTTTAAAAATAAATATTTAATGATATTTTTAAAAAACACATTTAAGTTTTTGTTGGAGTATACTCACTTTAGGTCTGTTACGTCTCGTATTTTAGTGCAATTCCCTATATAAAGATGTTATATTCAATCTCTCCATTTCTTGAATGGCTAAATCATACTGCTATACGCACTTGCGTTTTAATAGTGTACGCCCTCATCTTAAGCACTTTTCTGATGACAGTGCCCCATCATTTCCCAATTGCACTTGAAAAAACAAGACAGGATCTCTAAACAGGTAATTCATTTTTTTTCCTTTTCTGATTACAGTGCCCCATCATTGCCCGAAAAATCCAAACCCCTTAAACAATCAAGGAACACAAAAGCAGAACAGTTTAAAACGCGATGTGAAAATGACCCATACATCATACACTCTGGAATCCTGTCTTTCAAAACATATTCTGGAACGTTATCAAGAATTTCTCTAGGAAAGTGGAGTATAAAGTACTGTATTGTGTACAAAGGACTTTTAAGTCTTTATAACAAACCATTGGATAAAACGCCGTCAAAAAACCTGACTCTCTTCGGGTATAATATCACAGAACAGGGACCGGAGAGCAAGTACGAACACGTGTTTGGAATTCAGCATCAGGGACAATCCACACAAAACTTTGCAACCACCACTAGGGAAAACTTAGAAACATGGATAAAGGTATATTTACTTTAATCTTCTTAAAAACTGGGAGTTTGGGTACCCATAGAATAGTACTAATGCTTTGTTGGTGGTCATGATTTGAGTTTTCAATAATTTTAAAGTCATGGGTTCAATTCTGTTGTATTGCTGTGTATTTCCAAATAAAATGAGTTGCTCGCCAGTTTCCAGATTTTTACTCTGGACCTGTAGTTACTGCTATTATATAAAAGTTTCTTTTTGTACCAGTGAATCAGTATCAAGAAAAGAATAAATAATTTTAATTTTTTTTATAGGTCCTACAAGAAGAATCAACAAATGCAGACAACATTCCGACTTATAACAAAGATCCACACAGTCCACCAGTGGAGCAGTCAGACAGTACATTAAAAGGTTTACTGACAAATTCATTTTTTTCTTTCAATGTATTAGGCCCAATAAAAAAAATTATTAGTTTATCACCCTCGCGCGCATGTCTTTTATGGTACTGGACTGGGGGAAAAAAATTTTTTTTTTTAATTTTTTTAATTTATTTTTTTAATTTATTTTATTAAATAGTTAGTAGATATTGTTTGGCTTATCTAAATCATGTTTTACTTTGAATATCACTGCACCAGCAAACAACCCAAGCCAAGGGTGATATGTGGCTTTAGCAAAATAAAAAAAAAAAATAAAAAACCTCCCTCCCTCATCACTTTTCCTGCCCAGATAGGGTGATAAACTAATAATATTTTTTATAGGGCCTTATTAGATATACTGTAAACTGTAAACTTAGGTAAAATTAGATATACTGTAACTGTAGAATAGCATTGACCATCTTCATCCATTTCGTCATCATGAATATTATCATTATTGTCATCATCATTGTCTACATCACTGTACCATCATTATCATTGTGATAATCATAGTCAACATTACGATTATCACCATGATCATCTCCACCATTGTCATCACAGTTGTCACCTACATTATCATAATTTTGGTCTTATAGTTTGATGCACTGTTTCTAATGTGGGCGTCAGCTTAATAGTAAAGCTCTAGTAAATATTATTTTATTATTATTATTATTATTATTAAAATTATTATTATTATTGTTATTATTATTATTATTATTATTATTATTAATATTATTAATATTATTACTATTATTACGTTATTATTTTATTATTATTATTATTATTATATTATTGTTATTATATTATTATTATTATTATTATTATTATTATTATTATTGTTGTTATTATTATTAATATTATTATTACTATTATTAATATTGTTATTATTATTATTACTGTATTATTATTATTATTATTTTGTTAATGTTGTTGATATCACAGGTAAAATCAAGATATCCAACTTAGTCAAAAGGAGATCCAAACCTGTGCCAATACAGTTAAGTGAGGACAAAGAAGGGAACCTTGCAGGTGAAAACTGCTACTCATTTATTTGCATGTCAACACATGTTATTGATGTTTGTTTTCTTAAAGCCCCATTCCCGGCAAAATTTCACTAAAAATTGACTTTTTTTAGAAAATATGCATTTGCATTACTCCAATTATTATAAATCATGGAAAAATATTGGCATGAATTTTAGTTTTACGCAAAAGAATAAAAAAAATGAGAAATACAGACTACACTATTTCTCATAAAATATTACCATTTTCTCGACGAATTCATCGTTACTAGGCAAATTCAGAGGTTGTAGATCGCATCCACTGGAATACTCTCGCTTTTATGTATACAGTACTTTATACAGTCAATAAAGTGCGCCCTCTCTAATGAGATTAGGTTTTGTACTTCGCATCTCGCACAATGCGGTCGTTCGGTTTGGCTGAGATATGTTTGTTTAAGTGTCAAAATCTCAGTCAGAATCAGTTTTTTAACAAATTTGAAATAATTCCTATGAAATATTATATTTCACAAGTGTCAATACTAGCAACGGAAAATATCATTTCGGCCGTTTTTATGTGTGATAACAGAACCTAAATCGAGGTAAGGCTAGGCCTAGCCTAGCAGCGCTGGATAGGCTAATGTTTTCGGCGCCTACGTTATTTTTTCTCACGACCTATCGCAAAATCAAAATGAAAAATTCATCCGCATTTATTTTTTGTGTGGAACACAAAAAATCAAATTTCAGTCTTATTTTACATTTTTTTCACTCTTAGGAATGTCTAAATTCAGTTAAACTAGCAATTCCGTATTATATTTATAAATCTTTATAAGATTATACAAAAATTAGATTTTTCTTAAAAATTGAAATTTTGCCGGGAATGGGGCTTTAAGCAAGGCACTATAAATTTGTTATCATATAAATGCATACTTAGTTGTTGAACCCTGAGTACTGGTGTGTGAGCAAGCCTGCAATAGGAGTTCTTAAGGGTTTCCATATGAGTACCAGAGAGCAAGGTATCATCTTGGTGCTGTGATGTTCTTAAATGGTGAATTTTATCATCACTTTTATGGTTTTAAAGCAAATAGTTTAGGTGATCAGTAGGAAGCTCATTCTAAAGGGTATTCAGCTAAACCATAGACACCCCCTTATTATGGGCCTGAGCAATACATAGCTGAGCAACAGGGATGGATCCAGAGACATCTTATTACCAATATTATATTTTTGAATAATATTTATATTGTTTTGGCATTTTTTAAGGGCTTGTGAATATTTTAAGTCCTGTTAATGGAGAACCGAAATGGAAAGAACGTTTCTGTTTTGTTACAAGCCAACTTCTCCATGTATATAAGGATGTTGGAGCTGAAAAACTGATATTTTCACAACCCTTGAAGGGTATGGAAATTGGACAAGGGAAACCAAACATTAAAAGAAAAAATACATTGACACTGTATCAAGGAGACACTGTCTATGTGTAC
>NW_022683639.1:191060-193273 GCF_011630105.1 Anneissia japonica | reverse complement strand
GTACGCCCTCTTGAGGCGTAGCATTGTGTAATACAATGTTCCCGACGGTTATTTGGACCTGTTCAACCATGAAGCCTTCATGGTCTAGTGGTTATGACACTCGCCTTGTCAGCGAGAGGTCGCAGGTTCGAATCCTGTCAGAGGAATTTTATTACACAATGACTTTTATAGGACTTTATTTGTTGAAAAGCTGCAGGGTAGCCTATGATGTTCCATCATGTCTTTATTTAAACACTGTAGCTTGCAGTCCCAAAGCATATTATCACTAAATGTTATACTGAGTAATTAACATAAAGAATGTGGCGGTATTGTATACTTTAGTATAGAGAAGCCATAATGCATGCTTAACTTTACCAAGAGTTGAGAAGCCATAATACACGCTTAACTTTACCAAGAGTTGATTCCAGTAAATCACTTTAAAGCTTATAATATGGAGGATATGCAATACTGTATATTAAAATGACTAATTCCTTATGTTGGATACTGATGCTGATTTTGGCATGGCAAGCCCCATATTATAAAAATCGTAAATTGTCAGATGCAAACATTTTTTCAGAGGATGGATAGTTCAAAGTTTCTGATAGTTAAAATGCCATACTTGATAATTACCTAAATTTTTACCAATATGTTAACTTGCATGTTTTTATGGGTTTTTTGTGAGAACAGTGACATATTATAAACAATTAGTATGTCTGTCTATCATACACTAGCTGCAAAATATTTTTTAAAAAAAACTATTGCACACTAACAACATATATTAGTGCACGTTTTGGGATAGGTAAAATACCAGTGGTAGGCCTACATTATGAGGATGTCACGATTGACATAGAATTTTATTTATTTATATTAATATGCCATGTATTGGATTTTATTGAATATTTCCATTGTTTCTTTAAATACAGGCTGTCAATCATGTAGACCATGGTAATCTTTTAAGCAAATTGATCAAGGAAACTGGTTTTGGTGAGAGCTTGGAGAGTGCTTACATCACACCCTCAGAACAAATGGACATGCCCCGGCCAAAAACCTCAACTTCAAAGCAACCGAGTATATTTTCTCTTATGCAACGTTTTGAGATGGTAGGGCTTATCTGTAGTTTTTAATTTTTAAAAGTAGTGAAATGATTAAAGTTGTGAAAATTATTTTATTTTTCACTATACTTATCAATATTATAGTTGACATGTGGAAGCGGTTTGGCGCAGCGTGAACGGTTTGGTTTCACAACCTCGAGGTCGGGGTTTCAATCCCTCGCTGTGCATTTCGCTGGTATCCTTGAGCAAGACACTTTATCTGCATTGCTTCTCTTCACCCAGGAGTATAAATGTACCTGGTGGGGTTGCTTGCTCCTGATTACTAGCAGCAACACTTAGCATGTGGACCCAATGATATTGATAGTTGACATGTCAATTTGATTATAACTTGGTAATTTGTAGTACTGTAGTAACGATTTCTCATTTCATTTTCTCATCTCATTTCTCAAATGGATGGATGAATGATTTGATAAAACGGACGAACGGGCGGGTGGGTGGACTGATAGATATGTGGATGGATGGATTGATTTACGGATGGAGGGATAGAAGAAGAATAGATAGATACATGGATGGGTGTATTGATTAATGAATGAATGAGGGGTGGGGTGGGGGAAAGATATGTAGACAGATTATATCATTTAAGACATACAGTGCCTTAAATCATAAAATGTAAACTTTTAAGATTTCCTGTTTATCTTTTTGTAGCCAGCAGAGAGTGATGACACAAGCAAAGCTGGCACTCACGACTCAGTTTACCTTGAAATGGAGGACCCATCAGAGACCAAGCCAGATACACCCACCTTTACTGTGGAAGATACCGGTAACGACGACACAGAACCAGTATATGAAAATAATGCCATACGATCTGTAAGTGGAAGCATAGTAGAAGACACGAACAACAAGATATATCTGTCAATATAGAAGACATCTAGGCAATAAATAAAAATTATTATTATCATTGAATTAATATTAATTAACCAAATTCTCTTTTTGGTTGAAAACCTTTTTTGAAGGGCTATGCAAGATAAGATAATAATATGTTTCTATTTCAAGCACTGTTGTTATTATCAGGGGCGGATCCAGAGATGTCCAAAAGGGGGGCCGAAAGGGGCGGCCGAAATTTGGGCCGATCGAGACAACAATGCCCTAGGGGGTCCGGGGGCATGCCCCCGCGAAATTTTT
>NW_022683639.1:109379-190826 GCF_011630105.1 Anneissia japonica | reverse complement strand
TTTTGTATTTTGCGCTCTATAAATTAGCTGTCTCTTATACACATCTAGATGTGTATAAGAGACAGGTGGAAGATACCGGTAACGACGACACAGAACCAGTATATGAAAATAATGCCATACGATCTGTAAGTGGAAGCATAGTAGAAGACACAAACAACAAGATATATCTGTCAATATAGAAGACATCTAGGCAATAAATAAAAATTATTATTATCATTGAATTAATATTAATAAACCAAATTCTCTTTTTGGTTGAAAACCTTTTTTTGAAGGGCTATGCAAGATAAGATAATAATATGTTTCTATTTCAAGCACTGTTGTTATTATTATACAGTATATTTAAACTTTAATTCATCTAAATAGTCTAATTAAGTGTATAACAAATACCAACATCATAGCACCAAATCACATTGTGGAGCTATACAAACCCCTGTTGATTGGTTGATTATTATAATTATTTATTATTATTATTCTTATTTTTAATATTCCATAGTTATTGTTAATGTAACTAATAAATAAATAAATAATGAAATAAATGTTTAATGGCAGACTTGGATCAGGTCAAAACTCCAGAAACATTCACCAAATATAAAAAAAAAGAATGGTAAAGAAAAAGAAGAGAAGGAAAAGGACAAAGAAAAGAAGGAAAAGAAGGAAAAGAAAAAGAAGAAAAAGAAAGACAAAGAAAAAAAGTCAGTTGAAGAGAAGGAAGACACAGAGGAAAATACTGAGTCAGTAGATGTCTCAAGTCAGCTCAGTACACAGACAAGTTCTGATGCGCCTGCAACTGAAGATGTTGCTGAAATAAAGGTCAAAGAAAAAACACCTACACAAGGTATTTACATCCTGCCATTCTATAAGACATGATGGATGTTATCATTATGGTGATTGTTGGTGGTGGGGCTTGAAGTACCGGATGGGTAATAATGGTGTTTATGTGTGATTGGATGGATAGAATTCAATTCAAATATTAGGTACTCCAACATGCAAAACATTACAGAAAAGGTTGCACAAAGCAAAATTAAAACGGTTTTATAATAAGTGAATGATTGTGCGATTGAATTAATGAATATACTAGTATATGAATGATTAATTAATTAATTTAATTAATCAATAGGTGGATGAATATAATTGATAGATTGATTAAAATGAAGGGTTGACTGGAAAAAAAATGAATCAATGAATGTTTAAATTGGTGATGGATGAATTGATGAAGAAATTGATGATTAAATGAATGAATGAATGGATAAATGAATGAATGAATTAATGGTAAAGTTGGTGATTGATTGAAAGATGGATGGATTAAAAATGGATTGATTGAAGTTAATAAATGAATAATAATAAACAGATGGACAGATGGACGAACAAGTGAACAAACAAGGAGATAGATAAATGATCGAATCTATTTAATCAGTCAATTAATGTTATTCTTTTATCTTTATTTCAAACAGATGCTCCAAAGATTGAAAACAAATTTGTGACGTCAGATAAGAAACATTTACTTGATGTTGATCGACTACAAAGTGAGAGAAAAATACTGCTTGAGAAGAGAGAAGACTTGCGCATAAGAAAAACTGAACTAAGGTGGGCAGGGTCATGGGCTTGTTCCGTCGCTGAAAGACTATTTTAGATGTGGGGGGGGGTGGTGGTTTGCAGCAGTCTTGGGGTTCACCTAGCCTCGGAAAGCTTTTCTAGATGCTGAGAAATGCACTTACGTGCCTTTACGACACTTCTATTGATAATGAGTACACACTGAATTCATAGTTTTCCCCCATTTTACCATGGACAATTAATATTGCGATGAAGATGATGATGTTGATGGTAATGATGTGATGATGATAAGGAGGAGGTGGCATCGTAGCAGGTGACGACAGGCTCCTATGCAAGGTTGATTAACAGACCTTTGATTGGAGTGTCAGCCAAGTCACATTTTAAATGCACACAATTGGATCAATTCATATAATCAATACATTCTCGACTGTCATGAAAATATCATATATCTAAAAAAAATCATGTTATATGCATGTTCGGAAGCATTGTTATAACGTTCGCGAACATTGTGGTTTGGCATGTCACATAATAACATTCACACAACGTTGTAGAAACATTCAAACGTTGTGACGTTGTAAAATTAGGTTGTAAGTATGTACATATGGTTCTACCAAATAACATTATTGTTAGCTGGGTTCTCAATTTCTCAGTATTGTTTTTTTTTTAATTCTTTTTCCATTTCCAACGCTGTATGATTTGAAATTTACATACCATTCACGTCGTTGCTCTTCTTCCGATTCCGTGTTCATTTTTAGTCTCTCAGTGCTCGGTGGTCAATTTTTTTTAATTTTTTTTTAGATGTACTGTATCAAAGTGTGTTAGGCTACCAACTCCATTAAAGGCTTGTTTTTTTTTTGTTTTTTTTTTTAATGAATAGCATTCGTTAAAATAATGAAATAATAAGTCATTAATCAAAAAGTAATAATTAAAATAATATGTTTTTGTTTTAGTGTAATTTTGGAATAACAAAATGTAATAAAATTATATATGCCTTTCAATAAGGTTATAGGAATCAATGCACATGTATAGCCTATCCTCCCTGTGCTCGGTTAGCTCCCGATCCGGATACTAGGGCTCTTGTGAGAACCAAGCTATAATGGCGAACGGTGCAAAGAGTTTTGGATCCGCGCCTGCCTCTAGGTGCCCGGAAATTGCACCCTAATACTTTACAACAATACAGTACAGTACAACAAATATTTTTCTTAATATTATTTAGGAGGGGAGATGTGTATAAGAGACAGCATCATAGCAAATAATTTATATTCAGCATTTCATTATGAATTTACAGGATTTTTTAAACAGACAAGTGACTGTTTAAAGAACAGTATTTGAGAATCAGCCTTCAAAGTTTACACTTTTGAACATTTCTCAGGTATCCATGACTATCACCGATTTGTTAAAAAATCTTGTTTTAATGACATGTTTTGGTCATTATCTCCGAATATACAATTTGCGAGGAGTGACCTGTTTGGCTTGTCTTCACCACATATAGTTTATTTATAAGTCAATTAATTAAAAAAAGTAATACAACAAAATATAAATACAAACCTGGTGCAATAAATGTTGATAAGCACCTTGGAAAGTCAAACTCTGTGAATATTATAATTATCTGCTTTACACAAATAGTTTTTTGCATTCATCCACACAGACATCTAAGCTTGAAGTTTTGAAAACAAATTCAGCTAGTGGAAGGGCTTCTCCGATGTTGCAACGCGTAAAGTCTTCAAAAACTATCGCAGATAGAATGAAGGTAAGATCCTGTGTAATCTGCAGACTCATCATAAGAATGAGTGAAGCTGCACTGGCTTGGTAATCAAAATGTGATTCAGTAATTAAAAGTTAAAACAACTCGTAATAACTCAAAAGGCGGGACTTGTTTGGAGAACTTATTTTATTAAAGATCGTCAGAGGAGGGGGGAAAAACAAAAGTTTTGTTTTCTTATTTAGCAAATGGTTTTGCCAAAAACATCCAGATGGAGGAGAAAATAAAAATTTTAAAATTTTATTGTTCATTGTAAACAGTGTTGTAATGGGATGGTTAAATGCTCTAAATTTATATGATTATGAAGGTATATGCATATCTCATTTTTTGGAGATTTCTATGCAGCAGCGGACGTAATGAAAATAAAGAACTTTCCGTTTTTTCGTGGCGGGTGGTGTGCTAATTGGCCAAAATAAAATTTTATTCGAAATCCACATTATTGGCAGGTGGCGGGTTTACTAAACAAGATGTGAAAAATGTCTCAACTAAGCCTCTTAATGAGACTTGGAAAGCATCGCTTCATCGAGAAAGTGGAAAGTCACTCGCTGCTAGATAAATGAAATGAATAAATAATTTTGTGCCTTTTCAATTTATTATTTACTGTGAGTTTACACAGGTTATTGAAAGTGAAATATAAAAAAAATAAAAAATTATTGCTGTTTAGTTGCAATTTCTTATAATAGATTTACCATTAGGCTCAGTTTCACTAAAACCTTAAAAATTCCAATATACTGTGAATCAACACATTATATAAATGATTATATATAGGCCTAAATAAATACATAAGAATTTATATAGTAATATTTTATAGATCATCTAAAGCCCTTTCTAGACTATTAAATGCCTATATATGGTCATGATGACCTCAAATCATGACCATATATAGGCACATCATGACTATATATGGGCAAATACAACCAATTTTGATATATTGCTTTTATCAATGTATGATGAATGAGGTTTTATCATTATTTTTTCCAGATGTTTGAAGCCATGTCAGGAAAAGACTAATAACAACAACAGTATTGAATTGTTTCACTTACACGTAGAAAAATGATTCAGTTACTGGCAAGCCACCAGAAGAGACAATGTGTAAAGAAATTTTAATGATTAATTTTTCTTTCTCCTTCCCATTTTCTAGATTTTGATACATAGATTGCTTTAAGGGCGCCCTCAAACATAAGCTAACCCACTGGGTGTCGTTAAAAGGATATATAATACTCTCTTTATATATCGTACAAATATAATTTTTTTTTGTTATTGATCATTTGGTGTATGTTAGAATTTTATGAAGGATGTGCCATTACTACCACAGGGTACAGTATGTCAAAGTTGAGAAAAATGTCTCTTAGCTATTTTGAAAAAATTTATTACACAAATAGTGTTTTTAAATAGTGTTATTAAACATATAGTCATGAAGAAACCATGCAAAGAAAAATGTTATTCTCAGTATTTTAAATATCAACAAAATATAAATAAATGTGATACCAAATTGCTCCATGACAACACACCTTTTGAATGACAAAATGTTGTTGGTGGTGAGGGAGCTATTAAAGCTGTCTGATGGGTTATCAGTGGTGGCCAGTGTTTGCCAAAGGATAAGGCTTGCCGGGCGTTCAGGATTTTTTTCAGAATTTTTAAGATGTTCTGAAAATGTTTTAGCAAAATTAAATACAACAGGATGTTTCCCTTTATTGGTTTGAGTCACAGTCGGCAGAGGTATGGCTTGTCCAATGAAGGGTTAAGGCCCCTGACACCCCAGTGACTATTTATATACTGTCTTTTTTATGTTGTCATGGTGTTGGTAGAGATACCTATTAAAGTTTGTACCTGTGTGATTATTTGAACTTTATCATTAACATAACCAGTACATTGTAATGTGACACTGTTTCTGCACAGTGGTTATATGTTATTAGGAAGAAAATAAAAGTGGGGTGTGGAATGCTATAAAAAATAAACAGGAGTAATTTTAAATGTTGAAATAACATTTCCTGTATTAAATTGATGCATAGATTATTTAATATTTTATAAAGATACTTAAATATAACTACTACTTGATAATGTCATTTTGGGCTTTGTTTTATTTGACTTGTAGATTTGAATCTATGGTTTTTATAAACAGTTTAAATCTATTTTAAATATTTTATAAAGTATATAAGAATATTATAATGAATTGTTTTTGAAAATGTTTGCCAAATTTAAATACTCAGTACAGGAACTGAGACTACAGGTGCCTACTTAATATAGTGTTTAGTTTAGGGTCCTATTGAAACTGCCTTGTTAGTATACAATAGTCAAATTTAAACTCAATTTTTTAATTGCTTTCTACATTTAAGTAATTAGCTTATAAGCCAAATCGTAGTTAGAACCGCACATGCTTGTATTCATGGTCAATCGAGGTCAATCGACATAAACACAATATATATGGTGTTTATGTCGATGACCTTGATAGGAGCATGCGCAGTTCTATCTACGAAATGACTTTTTTAAAACAAGAAAATATTTTTTCTTGCCAATTAACAGTGGTATAAATAATACTGTTTCAATATTCTTTACATATATACACTTAATTTAGCTGGTAGTTTAAGAATTGTAAAATGTTCATTAATTACATTAAACATTAAAATGTTTCTTTTTAGTAGCCGCTAAATGGACAATTCAATGATTTAATCAATTATTAAGGGTTCCAGATTTAAAACAGTACCGTACAGTATCGTTTATTGTGACTTGCATTCGTATTATTTATCTATTTTTCCAATACAAATGACAAAAAGGCCATACAAAAATGGCTCCACTCTGGTAGATTTTTATATAGGAAATATATATCTCTCCTTTAAGTGACACATAACTATGGTAACAAAAATTACCACAGTACTTAAACATTCAACACAACATTCAAACAAATATTTTATTTATTTATTTATTTTATTCAACTTTCTTTATACAGGATGGCACGCTCAATGCAAATGCCCCGGTTTTCGTTGTGGTCCAGTTATAGCATAAAAAATACAAAAGTGATAAAAAGAATAGGAAAATATAAGGAAATTTTAACAAAAAGGACTTAATTACAAAATAGAGAGATTAATTATTTTAGAGCATTTTTAAAGGTATTTTTATTTAAATTCTGGAAATCCCTAGTTATGTTAATAGGTAGGTATTAAACTTACATAAATACAATTCTAAAAAAAAAAAACACTTCTCACCTATCATTTTCTTATCATGAGCTGGGGCACGCTTTAAAACGTCAAACTTGACTAGTTTATTTTCCTAAAATAATATTCAAACCATTTCCAAATACCTGTGCAAAATTTAGATGTACATATATCTCATCCCAAATTCTAGGAGACATTGGAATATTTAAACTTGGAAAGTTAAAGTATTTCCAGTTTGGTGAAACATATGAAACAGTTAGTATAATTATAAGAACTGAAATTAATGGTTTTCTTTGAATCTGCTGCAAATATGTAAGTTGCATTGCTTTTGTAAATAGTTGCATTTGTATAATTTGGATGTTTAATACTTAAGTGCATTCCATGCGTTATTACTCCGGACTGTCTTGTATTACAATCTTTCTTCAAGGCTATACAACCTCACCATCTATACTTACAAACTTAACAGTGTAATATTGTATTATTTTGTGTTATAAACTTAAGACATTGGTTGTAAGATAGCCCATCTGGTGTTTCATTTTTCATTTCGTTTATTTGTAATGCAAAACAGTAATTATAGTAATTACCGAATTACTGATTAATACCAGATAAGATAGTATAATACACTCCAAGTATCAACACGATGGCGTGCCTTACAAATCTTGGAGTATGTATTGTAATAGTGATTACAATACAAAAAAATCGGGAGAATGAAACTAGTTTTTCACAAGGCAGTGACGTATTTACTGGTGCACGGGTGTCGCACGCCCCCATCTCCAAAAAGCTTGGCCTCCCAAGCTTACATCCCTCACTTCACCATTTCCCATGCTTCACCTTCACGTCCCCTCCAAACAATCAGCCCCATTTCAAGACTGGTAGATACGCCACTGCCAAAATTTTAATAAATGATTTCTGTCGAATAGAATATAATTACATAAAATTGCATATTTAATTATCAAATAAATAATCTGATATATTATCAATCATATTAATACAATGTACAATATAATGGATTACAACTAACAATTTGACAGAAAAATAAGAACACACAGAAAAGTCATACATTAGAGATCATGTCTGCCAAGAAAAGGCAGGAAATTCAAAAATTATAGTAGAATCTTGAATAGCTCATTTAAATGAATCACATTAAGCTGATAACTTCTAATCAGAAAGCAGTAAAAAAAAATAGTTGATTTACAGACATTTTATAGAAAAGAAATCATAAATCAGCGTGCAGCTTGTGTTGGTCTATTTCTAATTTATATTTATTCATTTGCTGTTAGACATAAGGAATTATTAACTATGATGATGATAATAAATATTTGCAAATTTCATTGAGAATAAATTTGTTGTTATATCTTTATTACTTTAAGACCCACAGCATAAATGCAACATAAACTTTATTGTGTTTATGAAATGATTCATTTTTTGTTGAACCAAACATACGCTTATGCCTGGTTGCCTTAAAATCGCAACACTGTCGCTACAGTATTTCCAGAGCATTCCCCAACACAATCAGAAAGGCTCCCGGATTCGACTGACAAATCAGCATCACCGGTCGGCGATAGCGTGTAGCGACTGTATGGAAACCAGGCTTTTAACCTGGACGTCTCGATTGATGATCTTCCTCAACTGTCCTACAATACTAAGATCTAAGATTGATAATTGATTCAAACTAACTGTTGTTTGATTCAAGATGGCACTGTTGTCTGAATACAATAATTAACACGGGTCAAGCGTAACCCAAGCTGATGAATCAATAATGGGCCCATCCGGCTTATGACACAGTCATGAAACTTTTCCACTGGGTTTGGGACTCCCGATCATGCTAATATTCACAAATATGTCAGTCTTTGGATTACTTTGTTAGTAACACAGGGATGTGCAGCGTTGCTATACATACGAAGATGTCGAAAACAACTATAAGTCAATATATGTAAATTGATGTAATCGGAATATAATGATTTTTCTGTAATCATTAATTAATTTTACTTATTTATTTTGAGCTACATTAACTCTTGGTTCCCTTATGGACTCTGAATCCTGGACGAATGTAATGTAGGGACAGAATGTGTTCTGCTTGAGCAGCATGTTTTTTTTTCCAGGATTCTTTTGAACTGTTAAAATATCAATTATAATGGCATAAATAGCGTTCCATAGGACATTCTTTAATTTCAGGGACGGCTGGACACAAAGTCTATTAGTAGAATCAAGATGGCGAATGCTATCAATATTTCGCGATGTCTGCACAGAATTTCAATTAAATCAGCGCCAACACTAACAAATGGTAAGTATCTATTACCACAGTGTTTAAATTAATTGTTTCAGATTTATTCTCAATTATGTTCTGTTTCCTTCCAAGCTACGCAGAGAAGTCACCTTCTACTAGGTCCCTAGCTAGGCTAAGCCTTCCGCCGGCTGGTCTGGTGCCGGTGGAGTTTCTCGGCAAAAAGAGTAGGCCTACTGTAGGCTAGGTATGCCGCCGGCGGCGGATTGTCTGGCAGGCAGGGGTACGAAGGCCTAGCTGGCCTAACTAGACCTAGGCATATTACCATACTCGCTCGAATTTTACCTTAAAATATTTTTCACTTTTTTTTAGGGGCGCTAATTCAAACGGGGCGCTTATGAAAACAGTGGAAACGGGGGGGGGGGGCGTTGGCCTTTATGTATCCTATGGAAATAGATGAAAATTACCGAAAATTGAAGGGGTACTTAAGAGAAATTGGAAATTCAAGGGACACTTTTTTTAATCGAAGATAAACGAATGGTTTTGGTGAAGAAAAGGTAATCGTCGAGAGAGCATTTTGCATGACAAGAATGTTTAGGGGTATTTATACAACAGCAGATGAAATTTGTGGTGGTGGTAGTAAGCGTATTGGCCATCTGCCAATTCAGATTAGCAGGATCATTGCAGGGTTTCTTGCTTAGATACAGGAGTGATGAGGTCATTTTATTTTTGTTGACTAAAAATGGCCATACAATATTTTAATTTTTAGATATTAAATACTGTAGTTCTAAATCCAAAAAGGGTAGCAATAAAACAAGAACGGGATTCTAAAGATGCATCCAAACTGAAAACCTTGTTAAACTTAATGGAGACTGATAGACCTACAGACAGATGGATAAATGGACTGACCGACCGACAATGCTAAAATAGATGCAAATAGATGCGAATGGTTGATGCAGAAAGTTAAGTGCACTGTACTGTGTGATTAAAATTTTTTAGGAACCGAGGAGGCTTATTGAAAATTGAGGTGGGTGCTTATTCGCGCGAGTACGGTAGTTAGGAGAAGGCTTTACAGTACTGTATAGTAGTAGCTAAGATAGACTAAAGGCAGGCTATGCTATGATGCTTACACAAGATGGAGGGCCTTCGCGGTCGCCCACTCTCCATCCAGTTCCCGTCGTTTCCTCAGGTTCAGTGATCACGGGAAGGTCGCCGAGGGCTTCGGAATCCAACACGGATTCCGCATACCTGTCTCTTATACACATCTAGATGTGTATAAGAGACAGGTGTTTGATTATATAATGTATTTTACATAGACATAACTCAGTCTGTTTTAAGAAGTATGATAATGAAAAATGATATAATCAATATAGTAAAAATTTGTTGTTTCACTGAGTGTTTTTTTTAAATTATTTTAAGTATTGACGAGAGGAATGGCTGGAGGTGGCTCAAGGAAGTTCTTTCCACTTTCAAGTACCTACACTGACAGAAGGTTCATCAAAAGGGCAGTGAGTACTGTATATGTTTAATATTATAATTAGTAAATATTGACGTAATAATAATTACTGATAATAGTGAATTTAAGATTAAGTTTTTAACATCTCCAATTCTTAATTCAAGACAAAAAAGCTTAATAATACATGTAATGGTAAAAATCTTAATTGAAATTTACAGTACAGTATATTATTATTTAAAGAAATGAATGTTATGTCATCATTTTATTCAGTTTTATTAGCATAAAATTGTGATTTTTTTTTCGAAGATGTTCTATGCAGCATTGACTGGCGTACCAGCAAGTATTGTGATTACGTACATAAATGTTTTTTATGGTAAGTTGTGCTACTTTTATAAATAAAACAACATTAGAGCTATTGTATTTTTTTTATATTATACTTGTAGATGTTGTGTTTATTTATGTTGATTTATTGATTATGAAGCTTAGAACATTAGTCTTTGTTATAGCTAGGAATAGCTACCGTATATTCTCATGTATAAGGGGACACTTAATAGCAAATTTGAAAAACAGGTTCTCATCTTATACAAGAAACACATAGACATTTTTGATTTTTAAATAATGTTCGTCTTACAGTACTGTTTGTGTGGATCATCTGTAACACATTAATTATCTACTGAAATGAGCTACTAATGCAGGGAAATAAAATTTTTGATGAAAATTTAAAAGCCCATAAAAAGGTATTAATTGAAATATTGGCCTACATTTGGCTCCATTTTTAGCCAGCGGGATGCAGAATATAAATACCATAAAAAGCAACAAAAAGTATGAATTCCGATGATGAAACAGAGGGTCGTCTTATACGCCTGAAATACAAATATCGTCCAAAAATCTTCTCAAACTTGGGGGTCATCTTACACACGAATCGCCTTATACGCAAGTTAATGAAAGTTTGAAAACATTGTATAATTTATTTTCTATTATAGGTCCTGCACAGCTTGCTGAAATTCCTGAAGGATATATTCCAAAGCATTGGGAGTATTACCAGGTATATTTGGTTTACATTGGTCTGTTGGTAAACTAATAAACAAATGGAGAATAATGTATTTATGTATATGAATCATAAATATTTCATTTTGTTGATAAAGCTGTGTGTGTACTCAAATAAAGATATTTAAAATGTTTCACAAATTTATTGAAAAGAGCTTTTAATTACACATCTAAAAATTAGAAAGAAAATTGTAGAAAGAATTGTAAATCTTCCAACATTGGCTGAGGTCTTTGCTCTGTAGGGAGATGCCTAGGGAGACATCTATATTTGTTTCTCTTAATCAAAGAATATTAAATCTGGAACTAGTAGAATACCTTTACCTCATCAAGAATTGAAGTTGATAAGTATTAGTGATACTATTGTTTTTTGCTCGTATATATTTTAATCATACAGCGCCAGTCTTGAAAATGTATAACTTTTTTATTTCAGCATCCCATCACCCGTTTTATTGCGAAATACATCAAACCTAGTCCACAGCAAGAATATGAAAAGTGTGCACATGTGATGGAATACGAATTTGGCAAAGCAATGGCAAGGTCAGTTCAAATTGAGCATTTTGTTGTTATTTTGGGCACACACTGCTTCGAACAACAATCATGGATGCGGTTTCATCATGACTGCAGTGCGACAAGGTGTCCGCATACAATCGTATAATTAACTATGATCAGAGTATCGAAGCACTCAACAGAGTGGAGATGCACTCATAAATACTGTTGGCGTGTGCCTGGCTTAAAAAAAATGCGAATCTCCAGCGTAGGATTCCAACCACCGATTTTAACTTCTGTGCCAAACACTACCACAATACCAGTTAAAGTTATATTTTCTCCTAAAGGAGCTTAGTAGATGTTCCATGTGTGTTTAGATCCTATGAATAGTTATTTACAGGTACATGGAGAAAGTGAATAAGTGTGAAGACTATGCATTTATTGCAAAGTGTAAAGTGATTAATCCTTCTTTGTTTTGAATTTGATTTTTTGTTTTCCCCCAGGAAACAAGAAAAAGAAATAAAACGACAAATGAGACAGAGGGGAGATTCAGATTACCTTTACGTACCAGTTAAAAACTCATTACAATCCCTGCGAACTGTTGAGGATTAACAAGTGTTTGCGCCATGTTGAGATTCTTTTATGTAGATAATAATAGTAGACTACAGTATTTGATATGTAAGTGTGTTGCAAATAGTAAAGCATTGTGTTACAGTACTTAGTTTGCAAATGGTTATATTGCCAGAATAAACACATAGTAAATACCAGATCGATTTTGCCCCCTTTTATTTTAGTTTACTTTTATTGCAGTTTAGTCGGTAATGTGCTTGACTTCCAAACCATGATCCTGGGTTCAAATCCTGTCAGGTGACATACCTTTTCATGATTGAAGCCAGTAACTTGAAGTTCATATCATCTTGAAGCATCATATAATAAAATCACAGCCTAGATTCACACCTAATACAGTCTACCATAATGGTTAATTTAAATTACTAAACTTATTTTCCCATTATGATGTGGATGATCACAATGATGATAATGATCACAATGATGGCTACAAGGATACAAGGAGACTTTATTCATCCCATTACAGTGAAATTTCATTTCTGAATATAACAATGTGAATACTATGATCACAATGACAATATCACAATGATAAAGCCAGGGGACCAGGAGCCTCAAAGGGCACCCAGCAACTTCAACTAGTTTTGTTTACAAAATAACCAAGGCCCTCTCCAAGACAAAGTCTGCCGAGTAATATTTATTATTATCACTATCGCCAGTCTGCGTTTTGTTGAAACTTGAAGCGGTAGCGGCGATTTCAAAGTCGCCTGTAACATTTGCTGCATATCTGAGAGCAGCAGTTTTGTATTTATTGTAGTATGTTTATTAGTGATATCTTAGTTAAAATTAAGTATGTTTTCTTTGGGGTTAAATCACGATACATAAACTTAAAATTCGAATGTGTAAAAAATTTCATTAAAATACGTCAAAGAACCCTAAAACGCCGGAGCAGCTGGGGGATCCAACCCCAACGGGAGCCCTTCACGGCCACCGGCCCCGGCGTCTGTCCCCCTAAAAGATCCCTGCCCAGGTGCCTAATTTAAATACAGTAGAACCCATATTAAGGGGACACCTTCGGGACCAAAAAGTGTCCCCTTAATGTCCCCTAACCAAAACGTGAAATTGTCCCATTAATATGGGTTTTTGGCATGTTTCATATAACGATGACATACAAGCAATTCTTCATAATTATTATTAACATAATTAATTACAGTAAATTATAAATAATTTATAGCAATAATTTTCAAGGTAAATACATTTCATTTATAATATGAAATCAGCAGGAATGTACTTAAAACAACAGTAGTTTTATATGTTCCCAATATTGTTTCATGATGAATGAATTAGAATCCTTTAAAAGTACACGAAACACAAAGAAAAAGATATCCAAATGGTTAAGGGTCAAAATTGACACGATTGGTGTATAGTAACACATGCAGTATCACCGATTCACTCTAAGGATTTGGGGAGAAAATTCTGGTTTATTGCTCACATTTCAAATTTCATTTCAATTTCAATTTATTCAGAAAACCTCCGGAACCGTTAAAGTAGTAAAGCCTACAATAACTTTAAAACAATAGAACAATTTCTTTAAAAAGGATAATTTATTCATACATATACCAGAATAATCAAAATAAAAACCAAGAAGAAATTGGACAATTTCTAAAAATACAAAATTCAATCAAATCAATAAGAAGAGAGAACAGAACACCACTTAAACAGATACAAGCAAAACAACAAACCATGAAAATACTTAAACACACCAAACTACTACCAAACAAAGACGGATTATTTTTACTTGGTTCAAAATATTATTATTATTATTACTATTACGTAGTCTTCTAACAAAAGCTTGCCCTTGACAAACAGCAGTAGAAAAGTGATAATAGTTAGAAAGGTGATAACTTCCTTAATAAGTTATGGATATGACACACCCTGACAGCGAGATGTTGCAGGTTCGAATCCCGCCGGAGACATTTTTTAAAGTTTCATACAACTGAATAACAGAACTATTCGTTGAAGTTGAAGGGCTATGCTTGATAAGATTATAACATATTGTTACTATTTTAATAACGTTGTTATATTTAACCATTTTTATCTGAAGATGGGCACATATTGTCATCAAACTTTTGAGGATGTCTAATGAAACTTTTGAATCCCGTATTTTATTTTTACTTTATTCAGTTACAGGCCCTTGGGGCAGTGATTGCCAATTATAGCGATATTAATCATTCTTTTAATAAGTGGGAATCCCTTCCATGAAGACTTTTCCATACCTTGTTTCAATGAACCCGCCACCACAACAATGATGGTTTCTAACTGAATAACATTTTATTTTCGGCCAATTAGCGCACCCGCGTTTTGAAAAAATGGAAATTTTAGAAAGTTTTTTTCTCTTAATTTTTATTATGCCCGCTGCCTTGAAATCTCAAAAAATGCGATGTAGGCATTTCTTCCTAATTATATAAATTTGAAATATTTAACATTTAACAGTTTACAATCACCAATAAAATTATATTATTATTTTCATCTCTGTCGAATTGTTTTTTGGCAAAACTATTTGCTAAATAGGAAGAATTTTTTTTTTTCGCCCTCCTCCGACGATCTTGCAGTAGGCCTACACAATTCGGCGCGTTAATGAATTTGTGCAGCAGCAAAATGTAGGTCCGTCCACCAACTAATGGTGGCCTCATTGTGTTTGTCCGTGATATAATATTAATCCGTACTGGAACTACACTATTACATGACGCCATCTTAACCACTGTCATCGCGAAGGACGCTTTGAATGAAAAAGAGAGTTGGAGGAGGTGACAACTCGTGAGGTATATCGACCACCGAGGCCTTGGAAAAAGGTAGGCTTGGTACTTGTTGGCCATCATTCAATAAGACGCTGTTTTTGTTTACACGAATATTGGAACGCAAATGAAATAACTACAGATTCATCTCAGGTATTTTTCTTTCGAGGTTTGTTGTTGTTATTATTAGTAATATTTCATACACACGAGTAGGCTAGCCAAACATTTTCCTGGGCTGGCCTAGGCTAGGCCTAGAGCCCTACTAGCGTATTTAGGGCCTTGCTACGCTAGGCCTAACCTTATGCCTTGCTTAGCCTGGAGAGAGAGAGAGGCCTAGCTAGGGCCTAATTAATAAATGCAAAAATAAAAGCTACCTCCTAGGCCTAGCCTAGGGTCTAGGCCTAAATGTTAATCATCTTGATTGATTGTGTGTGGCAGGGAGGGAGGCCTAGCCCTTGTAGTTATTTGCTAGGTAGTGCCTAGGCCCTATGTGAATACAGGCTAACTCGTACACATGTCAACTTGTACACACATTTTGGCGAGCCCGTATACACCGTTGGCTAGCCCATCATAGGCTACACAAGTTTTGTGTAAGATTTACCTTGTATTTTAAACTTCATGCAAAATGTATAGTATTTTGATAATATTAATGAAATAGTCATACTGATCTTTTATTAAAACCTACTTATGATTTTTTTTTCACCTTTTCATTGAGAGGGGGCGCTATAAAATTATTAGTGTGTTTTTCTCTAGAGAAAATAAAAATAGCCATTTTTTAACATCTGACCTACTTTTATCTTTGCAGTAATGCTCCCACATTCTTGAAGGTGGCATACAAAGAGTACCGTGGGAACCTATTTGGTTGTGGGAAGTTTTCATTTTTTTTTATAGTTAGGTCTAGTTTCCAGGCAACTAGTAATAAAAATAACACAACCTTGAGGTGCTTATAACAGAGAAGTACAGGTAGTAGGTCTCGAAGTAGTGAATTTTTCCAGCTTTTAATAAGAAGGTTGAAACAGCAACTTGTATGTAAAATGTACAGTATGCACTGATATTGATAATTTTATATGGAAAATAAAACTATGAAAATACTATATATTTTCTTTATTATCATTTATCATCATTTAGTATATTTTCATTGATATTTATGTATTATTATAAACATGGTCAGAACATTTATGGTAAATGGGAAAGGACAAGAAAACAAATGATGACAAACTAATCTATTGACTAGGCCTACTTTATTTCATAAATCCCCATTTAATTTAAACAATAATAAACTTGCAGTCAAAATAAATCACAACAAACGATACAAAGAAACGTGTCTTAAACCTAGTTGACTTAATAACATTTGCGTTGTTTCTGAAAAATGAAAATAATACCGAGTGATATTAAACTTTAATACTAATAGGTCTAGTTAATACAAATAATTGTTAATAAATTCATGTTACAGTAGGCCCTACAGTAATGCACGAAACTTATGAAAACCCCATACCATAGGGGGATGTCAGGGGCATGCCCTCTCTCCCCCCCCACCCCACCAAATGTTTTTCCCTAGATACCCGAAAATGTATTTTTACAACTGAAAATCTGTTAAGATTTTTTTATTTTTTTTTGAGAATGCATGTTTTCTGCCATCCAAACCTATCCCACTGGCAGTTTGTTCTTTGACGACCCTATTGATGCAGGTACTTTGATCTCGTCTAATCGAAAAACTAAGAGAACTTGACCCTAGCAAAAATGCATTTGGGTACAAGTTTGCTAAAGTCATGTGTACAAGATCGTCATGTCATGTGTGCGAGATCACCAATCATGTGTACGAGCGAGTTCACCTAAATCTGTGTATTAGTTCGCCAAAGTGTGTACGAGGTGGCATGTGTACGAGTTAGCCGACATCTGCATATGTTCCAACCCTTCCGATTTGATCAGGAGTCTCCTGAGTTTTCAGAAATAAACCAGAAATACCAAAAACAGCTTTTAATATTTGCTCTTTGGTACCAATAAATTGTGTATTTTTGTGTCAATTTTTCTTTTGGGTGCTGACTTTATCAACAATGTTGACATACAAAGGCTTTCCGAAAGTTACAAACACCTTGAAAGATCAGAATGCATGAAAAAAAAACAACTTTTAGATCTTCAAAATTTCAGGTAGTAGAAAAGATCTGACAATTTTCTTCCAGGATTGAACCCAGGATGTTGAAAATGAAAGGCAAGCATTTTATCCACAAAATCACATACAGTACTTCTTGGTCACACCCTGTCCCTTTGAATAGTAATTAATGATAAATACACTGTTTTGTTTTAGATTTTAGTCATCGACCCTTGGCGTAACAATCTGTTGGCAAAATTGGAGTGGTGCCAGCACCTGAAGATTCAAGATGGCACCAGGAGCAGAAGCTATCATGAAAGGATTTTCATTGTATCCTTTAATCAGTAAATAACCATACACAACAGGTACAGTAGTACCAGTGGTGGTGCCAGTGGACTGGTTGTCTCACAATCATGGACCTCCTGTCTTCTTTCCATGGGCGTCACACCTGTGGGCCCTCAGGAGGTAAAGCCCAAGCCAAAGAGACCCCATTCCCCCAGTATATAGAGTTCCCAGAGGTTAATACAATTATTTTTATGAAAAATTATATATTGAAAAATGTAAAGCTTTATATAGGAGTGTGTAAGGTGTTGGACTTCTGATCATGACCGATCATGAAGTTCAAGACCGACACTTGTCGCATTGCTTAGTGGCCTTGGGCACGGCACTTACGTTTGCCTCTCTTCACCCAGAATTATAAATGGGTACCTGGTAGGATGGTTTGGCATTGAACGTATGTGCTTGTGCGTGTAAAAGCAGTATGACTAGGGATATTCCCCACGGAGCTGAGGAAATCGCACAAAAATGTGCTAGTTTGCCAACCATGTATCCAGTGACCAGGGAAATACTGATACCAACGCCTTTGTATATTCTCCGGAATGTGGAAGGCACCATACAAATTTGGATTCTAAAAAAAAAAAAAAAAAAAATTAAATATGAAAAATAAATTGACCAGTGAAGATTAAAATGTATTCTTGCATGTTAATGGAGCATTGGCGTAGGCCTACACGCAGGAGTAGTATTGACACAGGTAAAAAAGGAAGGGAGAAGGGGCTGAGGAGAGTGAATGTTGTTAGGGGTTCGATATTTAAGTGCGGGGGCTTAGATGCAAAATAGATCTATATGAGTTAACATTTAACTATTTGAGCATAATTTATTTGCTCAGCAAATTTCCAGTGAAGGAGGGGGAGACTGGGGACCAAGAATGTGTGGTGTGGGACTTTGAAAAAGGTCAAACAACATTGTTACAGGGGTCAGCTACAAAATAGATAATTAATAATGACAGTTTGAAGAAAGCTGTCCCCAGGTAAATGTAAAAGCTTTAGGACGCCATAGACCTGCAGTGTTTTACACATCTATTGATAATTGATATCTGTTTAAGTAGATAAAGTAGTAGCTGTGATATAGTTGTAATCATTGTGTGTGTTTTTTAATGACGATTCACCCAAGAAATTTAGCTATATAAGCCAAGGACAAGGACAGTCTATCGTGATAAGGAAATTGATTAAAATAGTACATTTTTGGCTATGTTAATTTTTTATATTTATTAAAAACAAATTAATATTCTTAAAAGGATGCAATACATTATAAGGGAAACAATCTGGGAATGAGTTTCATAGTAAAATAGAACAATAAAACATGTATAGAATACAAAAATACGAGGAATTTGGTAATTACAGTATTGCTTAGTGATGGTTATTACTGTATTTTTATTCCGTTTTATTTTACGACAACAAATAAATGGTAATCCTGTCGTTAGTATTTCAATTTCAGTTCAATATTTATAAGCTTCAAAAGCCTTAAATAGTCTATTATTCACTATATAAAAGAAACAATAGGCCTATCATCTATGCACAGTTGCATTGAGCGGTCTCATCTTTGTAAGCTTTAAAGCAAATAACTGTGAAAATATAGCGCAAAATATCCAGTATGCATGAGTTAATTGTCGCTAAAAATGTTTTTTAAAACATTACTATGCAAAAATGTTAAATATTTTTAATGCTAAAAATGCTAAATTAAAGTGCTAAATTTTAATTGCTAAAAAATTTTTATTGTTATTTTATTTTTAAGTTATATATTTTTTTGTATTTTTTATCATATATCATCAATTTTTAATTGGTAAATCCATTTATATTGAATTGTAAATAACATTTAATTTGGCCACCATATACGTTACAAAGTGATATTTTTCTCTTTTTTTTGTGAAAGTATGCAGGTGCAGTACTTACATTTTTCTCCCTAGTTTAAGATAAACTCTTTCTACAGTTAATGTCAATGAAGAATATTATTATTAATGGATGTGTTGTTAACCCTAAACTAATGATGTTGATACCCAGAATCATGTTACTCAATGAGTTACTATATAATATGATAACATTTATGATTGCCTTTGATAGATAGATATTTTTTCTCTTCTTGATCAATTCCACGTTTGTAAATTTATCAGTATAATATGTGGAGCGTAGTCTGACCCCACATTTTGTAAGAATGCATTCTTCACTCAAAATCATGTGAATTGGCTCTTTATTACTCTCATTGAGTTGGCTTAAATCCAATGTTTTGTGTGTTAAAAGTACAAACAAATTCTGCTATTAAATAAATGTTACTGCTGTTTTCTACAGAAAATTTGATTTCCATCTATAGTAAAACAGTTTTAAAATTATATACTGTAATATATATAGGGGATTCAAAACCAAGACCTTTTAACAACTGTTAGGATGCTCAGGTTATGCCATGGTGATAGATCATTCATGTCCCTTGCACCTCCACAGGGACGGGTAGCACAGTAGCTGTACAATAGCCATTGCTCATTCCACATCCACAAGGGAGATGCGTGTCTTTTTTGTCTTGTTCCTCCACATGGCTGAGGATTAGACTCTAGTCATTGCCCAATGTGCTCTCTACAATACTTGGGTGTAGCCACCACATGTTGTCCTCTGCATTGGGGATTGGTGATGCTGTAGACGCCAGCCATCGTCCATTGCGCCTCAACAGACTAATTCTGGCCACCATACATTGCCCTGTAAATGGGGATGGTCATTACACCTTTTTAATCCAATCAAAACTGCATTTACTGCACAATTTCTGAAAACTTTTTCCATTTTGTAAAATGTGCTTGTAATTACATAAATGATGTTTAGTATTACTTTTTTCTGTGTATGAAATTGTTGATCCTTTTGGATGCTTACATGTAGGCCAATGGAATAGCATCTCAGATTCTCTTAACATTATTTAACCTTGACGTAATCCTTAGGAATTGGATGAACCTTCGCGATGCAGACACAGGTAAAGTTCTTTGGCAAGGAAATGAAGATCTGTAAGTTAAACTGCTTATTTTTACCCTGTGTTATTGGCATTGCTGTTATTTTTTTTATTATAAATATTTTGTTATGAAATATTATTATTATTATTATTATTGTTGTTTTTATGAACTAATTACAAAGAAAACTGTAATAATAATACTAAAAAAATTGTGTATAGGTCTATACCAGAGAAGGAGCATGAAGCAAGGGTACCGAAGAAAGTGCTGAAATGTCGTGCTGTATCACGCGAGATCAACTTCTCATCCAAAGAACAAATGCAAAAGTTTAGACTTGAACAGAAAGTTTTATTTAAAGGCAAATGCCTAGAAGGTAGGAAGCTTTAAGTTAAATATTTTTTATTTCTAGTATGAGTCTGTTATTATGGGATACCTAACCTGTGCAGAATGATTATCCAATCAAATCATGCCTGTAGGTCTACTTTGTGAATACTTACCTGTACCTGGATAATCTGACTAATTGCCTAATCTCTCCCAAAAGAGAACACCCCTTGAAAACGAAATGGAACAATCGGTCCTGGCGCCCAGCACTAGTGAACCCGCAACCATGCGTCATCCTCATTCTTTTTGAAGATTGACTGGTTTGGCTAATTTTCATCATTCATATGCATCATTCTCTCAAATGGCACTATAAATGGATTGATTGAATCATTGATTGTTTTATTGATTGATTGATTTCTGATCATGATGAACTAACAAATCTAATCATGCTCTAGATTTCTGAACTGAACGTGGTTGTTAACCCTCTGTATAATTATAAACATTTAGTGGTATTTGTTCTTTATACATATTGTTTTAGAATGGTATTTTGATTTTGGATTTGTGATACCATCATCAACAAATACATGGCAGTCACTGATTGAAGCAGCTCCTGAGTCACAGATGATGCCTGCTAGTGTTTTAAGGTAAGTGTCCTCTGAACACTTGATGTCTAGTAGAGTTTTAAGGTATTCCTAAACACTTGATGCTTAATAGTGCTTTAAGGTATATGCTTCCTAATCAAATAAAGTTTAGTAGTGTTTTAAGGTATTACTTCCTAAACACTTGATGTTTAATAGTGTTTTAAGGTATGTGCTTCCTAATAAATTGATGTTTAGTAGTCTTCTATGCATGCATGTTTCCTAAACACTTGGTTTTTAGTAGTGTTTAAGGTAGATGTTTCTTGAACATCAGCTGGTACTGACATTTTTTGTCAGTCATTAAAAATAGAACACAAAAAGCAGTAGCGTATCTAGGGGGTGCGCAGAGGGTGCACGCCCCTCCAAAAATTACTTGTTCGCACCAGTCCTCCCCTCCGCCCCCCCCCCCCAAAAAACCTCCCCCCCCCCCCCCAAAAAAAAGAAAATCACGGTCAAGTAGTCAAAAATCACCTTATTTTGCAAATTAGCACCACTCAACCGATCATTGAGCCCCCCACTTCATCTTCACCTCCCACCCCATCAGCACCTTCATTTCAAGACTTCAGGATACGCTACTGATAGAAAGTAAATATCCACACACATGAATCGTATACAATTAAAAACTATTAATAGGTAATTTATTACATGGATACATAACATAAAAATCATCTCTTATTATTTAATATTTTCAGTGGCAATGTTGTGATAGAAACCAAGTTCTTTGATGACAACTTGTTGGTCAGTATGTCAAAGGTCAGGATATACTACGTATGAAAGGTGCAGTCCACCAAACTACCATTTATTGTTTTAGAAAATTTACGATAAGGGATACAAATTAGTTTTTATTTGGTAGAATCAGTTATTAAGAATCAAAATACAATCAATTAGCTAATATAAACAAAGCACTTGTTATGGTGGTAATCATGCCTGGTAAAAAAAGAAGTTTTTTTACTATCAATTTTTATAAAACTTAACATTGTTTAAAGGAACCTACAATGTTTCAAGGAGACTTGAGTACATTTGAGTCCTAACGCCAATGAATTAAATTTTTGCAAATTTAAAGCTTAACTCAAATTCCTTTTCACATGCAAAGCTGTAAAGTTCTAGTAATAAAATACTGAAGTTTTTGGTGCAGCATTTTCTTCACTTGAGCGAATGCTTTGAATTTATGCATGTCATATAAAGTTTTCAATATGTACTCCAAAGCTGTGACTTGTTTATCCAGTCAGTCCTGGTGACATAGCAGTCATTTTCTTGCAAAAAGATTTACGAATGGGCATTTCTGTTTCATCCATACACAATTGCACTCTATTAATTATAATATATTGCTATGGATTATTATGTGTATGTACATGCTTATACTAAACCACAGCCTAGTTGTTCGTGGTTGTGATACTGTAGTTCGTAGGTATCCAAACACACATTTTCAAAACAGTATATTTTCTTTCATACAACTGGTTGATATGTAATTAGTGTGTAATGCTGTATAAAATCATTGATTGTAGCACAAGACTTATACTAATTTTACTAGTTTGCACCACCAGCAATGGTAATTTGTCATAAATCTAAGTACTACATGCTCTAATATAAAGTGAATTTGTCCCAAATTTAGGGACTAAGAATAGTAAATTAATTAAATCAAAAATATTAAACAAAACAAATATTTGTCTAGTCATAAAACAATGAAATCTCTTTATAGGACAACAAAGGTAGGAAAATAAATTTAAATCTCTCCCAGAAAATGACACCATCCCTCTCCAGTGACACCAGCTATAATTCTATAGTAGGAAGAATTACCTATTTTGTAGAACCAAGGAGGTCATGGGGATTCTAGGACGCAGTTTGACCAAATCGACGTTGTGCAAAAAACATAGGATGGTCACGCATGAGTGAACCCGTTCTAGAGTCGCGTCATTGCGCATATGGAATGCTCCCTATTTTCAATCTCATTGAGAAAACATGGTGTAAAATTTCAGTTGTTTTATTTGTATCATGTAAATTAAATTAGTATATTGTGGAATTAAGTTATTAACACAATGCTTTAAAACAGATTTTCTGAATAGATTTCTGGGATGGTGATTCATAGTTTGAAATATTTTTTTCATCAGCCTAGGCAGTCAGTATATCGTACTAATACAGATAATCATAATTATTCCTCATACTTATCAATGAACATATGTGTCTCAGTTATTAAGATTTACCTTGATTTTTATGATTGCAATATTGTTTTGATACAAATATAGCAATTTCAAATTGTTTTTGTACATGTTTATTATATTATTAGTGTTTTTTATATCTATCATCAGTTGTCTTGTGAGTTGGGAAGCCACCTGCCAAATTATGCATTAAGCCTGGCACTCATGCTATCAGATTTCTATCTGTCAGACTCAACAGACATGTCTGATTTGACATTGGCCGTATTCAACAGATTCATTTTGTTGAGTATTATTTTTATTAGGCTGGTTCGTAAAATTGCAATATGTCAAAAAAACATTCTCTAACAAGCTGAAGCAACCTTGATTACGCTAGCGTGTATCGCAGTAACTATGCGCCATTTTGTTTTGTCGCGTATTTGCCAGATTTCTGAATCTGGTTGTCTTTGTTGTAGGATTTTACTACTGCGTAGGCAGGCGTGGTTTAACGAAGTACAACTAATCAAATACGGCCATTGATACAATCGCGATTTAAATTGCCTATGAAGCGTGAAAACAAAGGGAAAAACAAATTTCCCGAATGTGATTTCCAGGAACACAGGCTATGTTTACCTGTTTGGATGTTTGAAAATGTTTATATGGAAATCCTGTCTTGATATGCAAAGAATCAATCTTTCACTCCTGAAGTTTCTCCATGTCTGTTGAAATTCTGTTGATGTACATACAGATGTCTGATCATTTGAGTGTGAGGTCTAACAGAAAAAAACCTGTTCATAGTCTAAACATGGCTTTACATTTTTAATTTTTCATTTACAGTACAGTATATTGTACAGTATATCTGAAACAATTATCTTCATATAAACTCTATATTCGTATTTCACAAGTATTTTTTTTTGCTGTTTCTTGTTTTTTTTTTTTTTAATTAGTAGCTTTTTTTTTTTTTTTTTTTTTTTTTTTTTTTTTTATTTTTTTTTTTTTTTTTTTTTTTTTTTTTTTTATAATCAGTAGATATATAAGTGTGTTCATTAGTGAATTCTTTAATCTGATTGTTATTCTTTCTTCACGCCTGTACTGTCACCTTAAGTAAATGTTCTCTATTTTGTATTAAGTTCTTGTTTGTATCTGTAATGAGGATACTTTGTAATTAAAAGGACATACTATGTGTGAATATGTGATTAATTCTGTTGTCAAGATGTTTTCCTGTCTTCACAAATTTTTTTTGTGTGGGGGAGGGGGGGGGATGATGTGCGTATGCACTGCTGCACCCACTCCACTCCATATGGGCCTACAAAAACAAAAAACATCAAGCAAGGTAAATCCATAAATAAATATTAGTGAAACAAAAGAAGGAATGTCTGACAAGAATATACTGTATTAACCAAAAAAAAAAAAAAAAATACAAAGCAAAAAAAATCACAGGGAATCAAACCTTGGTGTTTTTCTATACATACCCAAGTCTCAATAGCTGTTGAAAGTTGTTTTCATTCTTTTTAACGAATAACACTACTGTAATTCTCACATGGACAAGACTGCGGCAAGTCTATAATAGAAACACCCTAAAATTTTGCATTAAGAAAGGCAAGTTTGAAGTAGAAAATATGAAAATAATATCTATATAATGGCGGATTTAAAGATGAGGAGGGATACCCCCTAAATTTTTCAACATTAATAAAAGTATAACATGGCAAGCCCGTACCCAGAGGGGTTCGAAAGAACTTCCTTTTTTCCAGAAATGACTTTTTCAATTATTAAAAAGTACCATTTGCATGGAAGTTGTTGAAATTAACTACAAATATTTGAAAATTGGCATTTTTATTGCCATTTCCAGACATCTGAGGTGTTTAGATCTTTAAAATGAATTATACAAGTAAAATTGTATTATCATTTATGGGTATGCAACAAATTGCACAATTTTAAACCCAAAAATGAAATTTTTTTCTATTGTGGGAGGGCCACAACCACCATAGCACCACTCGCCCCCCCCCCCCCCCCCCCACCCCGTAAGTCACGCCAAAAAATGATTTAAAGGGGGGAAGAAAGAGAGAGGGAAAAAGTGTACCCATGAGTTCAGTGATGACTCCAGCAGAGGGCGAAAGGAGAGCTCAATTATTTTACTACTCACTCATTTTGAATTTTCTATTGATTGACATCGAACACAACGCTACATCCCCGACGCATCAATCTGGATGTAAAAAGGCCAAAAGGCGGAGACCTAAAGACGGAGTTTTTTTTATCCGGAATGTAATACCCAGCCATAGAACAGTTATCCATGCTCAGCATGGAGTAACGCCTACGCGTTCTCGTGCAAAAATCCGAAAGCCACCGACTCATATTGGCCCCTTTGATGCCCCTACCCATGAGTCCAGTAGGGTCCTCGCTTTATATACCACCCTGATCCTAAATGGCTTTGTTTATAACAGTATAATGTATCTCTGACAGCGACTGTATGACATATATTGTATTAATCCAGTGAGGGTGGGGTGCGCAGCCGGCCAGGGCCACCCTACATTTGTCAAAATTTTAAAAAATTGAGATAAAATTTTCAAATTTTAAGTCTGAATGAGTCCAATTTTCGGGCATCTAAAAGGTGCCATAGTCATAATTTGCTTTGCGACTACCCAGTATAGAATATATAAAGGACTATAGATCCTTTGATCGGATCTTTCCGACGCATGTGAAGGGAGGGGTGTTTGGGGCGGATTCAGAGGTGGTGCAAAGGGTGCGGTCGCACCCCCTAAATTGTATTAAGAAAAATAATTGCTGTATTGTATTGTTGTAAGGTATGAGAGTGCAATTTCCGGGCGCCTAGAGGTAGGCGCGGATCCAGACCTCTTCGCACCGTTTGCCAATAAAAAGTGATAGCAGTGCCTGGTGGTCTGGCGAATTACAACTCTTTCTGTCAGAAATGCCACCTACTTATAGTAGGTGTTGTTTAAGTATTAAAGAGGGACTGTCGTAATAAAATCGGCTGCGCGATAACGTACGGCACACTGTTGAGTTCGATTATTATTATTATTATTATTATTAATATTATTATTAGGTGGTGGACCCTACCGCCAAATCCTGCATCCGCCCCAGGGGTGTCTGAGAGAGGAGGAGCATACGAGGGAGCATAACTGCCGTCGGGAGGAAGTCAATAATTTTGTCGAGAAAGAGTGCTTTAAAAAAGCATTTTTACCGTCCGAGAGTGCCATTTCTGAGCGTCTAGAGAGGCCTATTCATAAAATTTGCTACAAGGACCACTGATCCTTAGGGGCCACTTCGGTGCCCCTACCCATATTGTCCGGTAGGGTCCTCGCTTTATAGCACCCTGATCCAAAAGGGTTTTGCTGATACAAAACAGCATAATGTGTCACTGACTTCGACTGTAAGACATACTGTAGCATATTAATCCTGCGGGGTGGGTTGACCAGCCGGCCAAATATAAAGTCTGAATTAGGGTCATTTCCGTGCATCTGGAGTACCAAAATTATAATTTGCTTTGCGACTCCCAGTAATTCCCCCCCCCCCCACCCGAGCAGAAAATGTTTGGATCCGCCCCTGAGGTATCCAGCATGCCTTTTGTAAGCCAGGACCCAGTAGTATTTTGTTACATTTCTTTACAGTGGGGGGGGGGGGGGGGAGGGTTCGCCTGAACCCCCCTGGATCCGCCACTGATTCCTATAAAAACTTCTAATTTAGTTAAAATTGTAGCATGTTGTTTTTATTGTCACTGATGTTGAAAATTGTTTGTTGCCACGATAAGTAGAGTTCGTAAGACTGATTAGTTTCAAACTACTACTAATCAGTTCTCATAATCAGACCATGGGGAGGCTTACATTAAAGAACCATTTCTAGTTTGTAACTTATGAACACTAATGAAATGCACGTACGCCAATGACGATTATGCAAAGACCTAATTTACATGTTGCACTCAAATTAAAATGTGTGTCCAAAATATTAGTTGATTTTACTGTTAAATAGTCAAAATATTTTTTGACATTGTTTAATATAAATAGTCTTTTCAGCCATAACAATGGGTTGAGCGAAAATACTTTACTGATATGAAAAAGGCCTCCAAAACTTTCTTGCCCCCAGGCCCCATGACTCGTCGTTACGCCACTGGACTCACTATCTGTATAATCTTATAATAAAACACCGGAAATAAATGCTTTAAAATACATAGATTGTTGGCCTTGGACAAACACGATTTGTATTTCATTAGTTCAGTGGCAGGGGATGACGGGGGATGGAAAGGTGAGGACCTGCACTAACTGGTGGATGGTGAATACCATCAAAGTTGATTTGATTTACCTCCGCTGTCCATATCATCCATATACCGTAGCTCCCTGTTGACGTCACCACTAATAATATTCACCCAATTTTTCAATGCAGTATTCATATTTCGAATGTTTTGGAAATTTTCAATAGACATCACCTAGAAATAATCATTGATACACCTGTCTGAAATGTGGGTGGCCATCTCCCCTTCAATAATCATCTGTCTATCTGAAAGTTGTTTTTTTTTTATTAGGAAAAGAAGAAAATAGAAAGAAGAAAACACACAACCTCTGTATTAGGTCGTGGATATACCTAACCCTACCTAAATGTAATTACTGAGCGACAGGTTGCTCTCCATTTTAATTTGTGAAAGAAAGGTAGTACTGTACAATATTTTTTTATATGAACCAGTAAAATTTTGCCCAGGCTCAGTGTTCTTATTTTTTGGCCGATTTCAGGCTCAAAATGTTCTTATTTTGTTCTTATTTTACACAATTTTCGAACATAAAAAAATTATTATTGTACAGCATTATACACTGTACTGGAATGTAGGTAAAAGTGGTCCCGGAAAATGGCCCCAATGACAGGTATGGCAAGTACAGTACATCTACTGTAGGCCTGTTTCGCTTAGTCGCACCTAAGGTACAGATATTTGTTGCTTTTTCTAGTTTTTAAAAATAAAAATCTCATTTGACATTTTACCTTTAGGCCTACCTCAATTTGTTCTTATTTTTTTCTTAATTTTTAAGCAATTTCAACCTCAGTGTTCTTATAAAAATGTATTCTTATAAAAAAAAAAGTGTAGCAACATTGTCCTCCTTGTCCTGGATGATCTTTAACTTAAAAACACTTCCAGTATAAAAAAAATGACCCTTATTTATAATATATTACACTTCTCACAGCTCTACCGAGTTAAGTTTAACCACAGAGGGTCTGTGTTTAACTTTTTCACTGAAACACTACATTTGATTTGTGTCTGTACGACAGGTGGTTTTAAAGATAAAAGCGGGTATTTCTTCGATTGGTTGAATTGCGGTTCACATTCCCAGAGATAACTGACAGAAATATCAGCGAGTGTCTGCGTGACTAGCCCCACGATCGAGGTGTATACCTGTTCGTCATTAATAACTGGGAATTGCCCTGTTCTTTTGTTAAATGTTTTAACTTTATTATATGCAGGATGTGTCAGGGTCGAAATGTTTATTTTTGCAAGCTTTGAAACCAAGCGGCACCCTGGTCATGGGTTGGTCATATGACATTCTCAAATGGTCTACGTGTGTAATTTATTATATAATTCATGTTTAACGCGGATTGTGTCACATATATTTTTGATAATACGGATGTTGGTGCACATCTCTGGAGCCTAATTGATGTGAATCAATAGACGTCTGTATGTGGCAGGCGTTGTTACACTATCAAGGCCAACATCAACGTAACTGTCAAACACACGGGCCAATCACGTTATATCAAAATAGATTTTCATCTCGTAAGCATTTACTTTCATCTAGTCAACAGGACAAGACACCATTGGATCATTTCTTGAGGTAAATGTTAAACCAATACAAAATCATTTAATAATTAGGCCTTTTTGAATTATTGCACCGTAACGGCCAAAATAATTGGCCCTACTTTTAATAATTTTTATTGCGCGTTTTATTTTTTTTAATTTATTTTTTAATAAATAAGAATATGCGATGTAATTGTGATGTTGTTTTACCTTTTTCATATAATGTTTTTGTATTTGAATATTGATGCGTGCACTTTTAATGCTTTCTAGTGATTATGTTTATGCATAATAATTTTATGAAAGATTTGTTTTCTCTCATTTGTGGTTAAATCACCACCTTTGTTCACAATTTCATGTAATTAAAATATACATGTAGTAGACGTAAAAGGATTTATAGATAAATCTGTAATGAATCATGCTTATATAATTTATATATTTTTTAAATATTTTGATACATGTAGGGTATGTTTACATAAAACAAATGCACTATTTAAACAGTATACAAAATTATTTATTAATAAATTGAGATGCATCAACTAGTAACTCATATCAATATTTCATTCAAATATAAAAAAACAGTATATTTTCTTTGCAAATTGTTATTATTTAGTGATCAATTACTTATGGATGTAATTCTGATACACAAAAACTGGCTTTACAACAATAGAATTTGTTTTTAGACAAATACAAGTAGACCTAGTCAAATAACTTACACATAGGTGTGTAAATATTTTTATTGGATTTTTGACTAATATACTTGCAAAATTTTATGACCGTATTTTTAAAAAACTCTATTAAATTCTAAATGAACTTTAAAAACATTATTGCAAAATTGTGTTAATGTTATTTCTGACCACAACGTTTGCGAATTTTGTGTTCTGGGTCCAGTTGAATAATAATTGATTGACTGCTTTATTATTGATTGATTGATTGATCGATCGATCGACCAACTGTTTGATAATGTTTACGTACATTAACATGCCACGCTGGAATGTACTGTAATTGGTAATTTTCTATCATACTCTATGTAATCTAGAAAGATGTTCTACATAAGTTAAACTCCCGTTGTCAATTTCAACGCCTTGTTATTATGCCCATGATGTTTTTACGTGCTAGTATGTCAACAGCGGCTTTCCACACGTTATTCGACTTTCCTAACGATGTCTTGGCGAGTGAAACTACTTTCTGTACCCGAATCAGTACTCAAAATCGGACCTTTTCTGAATATTACTAAAATCTACAAAAATAAAAAAAAAATCAAATTTTAAATTAAAAAAATAAAATAGAAAATAGAAAATACATAAATATAAAAAAAACTCCAGTTTCGTCAATTTCGAGTATTTTCGTCAGCAACAGAACTAAGTCCCGAAATTATGGTGATACTAGACAAGTGCGATTTTGGAATATTTGCGATCGTGAACATCAAATACCGATTTATGTATATTTTGGAATTAATACACACAGAGACTCTGATTTTGGAGTAGGCCTGTGTAATATGTTTGCCGCAGACAAGAAATCAAAACAAAATAAAAGCATATATGAGATGGTCAGAGGATTTAACGAATGGGAGAATAAAATATTTGTTTGACGCGAGACGTGTACAACAATGCCCGATAAAAAGGCAGAAAGGTTCAGTGATTTTGGCACAATACTTTCAATACGTTGGATGAGGTTTTGAGTACGGTAACATTACTCTGATTTTTTTTTTTTTCAAATTAGGATAATATTTTAGAAATGGACGGATCGTCATTTATCAAACATGGCCGCAACATGCTTGAGTACATTAACAAATATATCAGAAACACAGAACAGTTTCCAGTATATCCACACGTAAAGCCTGGTTACTTAAGACACCTGGTTCCAGAAAAGGCACCTGACCAACCAGATACATGGCCTAGCATCATGACAGATGTTGAGGATCACATTATGCCTGGGGTAAATATTGTATAATGTTTGTCAGACTCGAGGCAATGTTTGACAGGATTTTATCAGAAAAATCATAGATCTACTTCTAAAGCCTGGGACACAATACGTTGGCGGACGGTGTGTTGGTGCGTTTCTGCTGTATGACAATCGGCAGACTACGTCACCACGTCGTCAAGCCTCAAACGGAGTGGAGATCGTGTGGCCGAAGTTACACGATTTAATTGACAAAATTCAGTTTCACAAATTTTCGTTTTACTATATTGATAACAATAATAATAATAATACTAATAATAGTAATAATAATAATAATAATAAACATCTTTGATTTAAAATTTCTTATATAAAACTATATGTTTTGTATATAACAGGAAAACCAATGAATTTTTTTCAATCATTAATAATAACATCCTTAACAGGGGCGGCGCTAGCGGAAGTCCGGGGGGGGGGGAGGACCCCCCTGTCGGGGAATTTCCAGCAAGGTCGTCGGGGAAGAATGAAATCTCGACTGCCAAAAGTACAATTTAGGTATGCCTTACTGAGCTGTCAAATTCTACCGTATGTGTGAGGTGTGTCTCTTATACACATCTAGATGTGTATAAGAGACAGGTGGAGTCCTTGTCGGGGAGCTTGGACACCCTTCTCGGGGAGCTGGACCCCTCGTCGGGGAATTCCTGGCGCCGCCCCTGATCCTTAATCTGACCACTGAACATACTGTTTTTTTAAAGACTAAGTAAAATAATATAAATCAGGAAGCGTATAATTTATATTATATATTATAAAGTTGCATTCACACCGAATCCGAATTTTCGGATCGGCAAGCTTAAGACTGCATTCACATCGGATCCAAACTGAAATTCCGACCGCCTTTAACACGCTGGACGCTAGCGTCCCTATTCTTACATTTTCTGATCGGTTTTGTAGACTTCCGATCCAAAAATTTGGATTCAGTGTAAATGCACCTTAATTGGCAAAAAAATATATTTTTTTTCTAGTTGTAATTTGTACTTTAAAGCCAAAAACTATATATTAGGCCTACTACAAAGTATTGGATGAAGGTTTTATTTTATTACAGTATGATTTCATAATCTTTTATTTATTTTATTTGCTTTTCATTTTTTTATATTTATTTGTAATTACAGGTAACCCATTGGCAACATCGCCATTTCCATGCGTACTTTCCTGCTGGAAATTCGTACCCATCCATTCTAGCCGACATGCTGTCAGATGCTATTGGGTCGGTTGGATTTTCATGGGTAAGTTTCGATATGCCAACTTATGACACATCTTTTCCAACCAATCACCATGGTGTCACACATTGAAAAAAAAAAGGAACTTGCTTCAAAACAAAAATACCAATGCCAGAATGGCCTGGTTTAAATGCAAGATGTCAACCATTGCGTTTAGTGAATTCCCATCACAGGAATCAAACAAGTACCAGGCCTACAGTAGACTATAGACTATTTTAGTGTTGAATAAATTAATCTGGTTCAAAGTTTCATTTTATTAAAATTATTACTTTTATGTTGAACCAAAAAACGTACAATAGATTACCTGTAACGTTTCATCGGCAGACTGCCAACTTCGGCAGACTGCCAACTTCTTCAGACTGAAGCCTGTGCTGTGGTCTGGTTTGGTCCAGGTTGCACTGGATTGCGCCACCAACCGCCCTTGATGTTTTTAACCAAAGGGTTTTAACAGAGACCTACCACCGTTCAAACATCAAGGGTGGTTGTGGCGCAATCCAGTGCAAAGTGACCAAACCAGACCACTAATAGGACAGGCTTCAGTCTGAAGAAGTTGGCAGTCTGCCAATGAAACGTTGCAGGTAATCTATTGTACGATTTTTGGTTCAACATAAAAGTAATAATTCTAATAATATAGACTATTTTATTAGGACGTTTTTATTATTACGACTATTAGCCAATAATGGTTTCAAAAATTGCATTCAGTCCCATACGGTTCTTCGGACGTTTTTTTTTTCTCCAACATTTCTCTGAGTTCTTTACAACATTAAATGTTATGAGTTTCTGGTAGAGCTCTTGTGATCATGGTCTGCTACGGAAGAAGCAACCCGTTATATTGAGGGAACCGATTTGGAAAGCATACTTATCCTTTCGCAGCAGATGTAATAATTACAAGAACACTTTTCAAATAAACAACTTTTCAACCACCTAAAATATTATCAAATGCATTATTGTTCGCTTTTCTAGTCTGCAAACCCTGCATGCACTGAACTGGAGATGATTGTTGTTGATTGGTTAGCAAAGATGATGAAACTACCGAAGCACTTTATGTTTTCTACAGAAGGAAGCCGTGGTGGTGGCGTAATACAGGTAAAGTGATGTTGACACAAAATTAGGGGGTTTTTTTTCATCATTACATGATTAATTAGTACGCACAGTTTTCTCTGTAGATAAAGCAATTAAATGCGTAATGGCAGTTTCGCTAAGCCTCCACCCCCTTTAGGATTGCTGAAGTCTCACAAATCGTCTGGGTCTGGGTTTGTGAGACAAGCGCGTACTCCTCCCCCTGTTCTGATTGGTCAGTTATTAAAATGTATTAAAACTACGGATAAGATCCATTATGATACAGTAAATTGTTTTGTTAGGTTCTTTGTGTCCCTTCTCCCGACAAAAGACGTCCATTGCTACATGAAACATTACATTCATATTTTCATTCAGATAATAACATTAAGTTTATTTCTGATGCAGGGTTCGGCCAGTGAATGTACTCTGGTGTGTCTTTTAGCGGCTAGAGACCGAGCGATTAAAGATCTGCAACTCAAATATCCAGATGAAGATAAGGCAGTTTTACTTTCAAAACTCGTCGCGTATTGCTCAAAACAGGTGTGTGTAATATAAATTAATTTTTAACAAAAACATTTCTAGCTGTCTTTCACGAGGCAGTAAATTTTTTCCGGTTTCAAAATCACATTAGGATTTTGTCAACAAATATCTTTCTTTTCGAGAAATATTTTTGTCAAAAACTCAATAGGAATGATATATCTGTCCTAACTTGACGTGTTTTCGTCAATGCCATAACACATCAGGTCAAGGAAGTATATAAATGATACCGTTAAACCTCGAATAGAAGCCCATTGGACTTACTCTCGAGAAGAAGTCCATTTTGAAAAGAAGCCCACACATTAGTTTGCAAAAGTATTTTCAAAAAGAAGCCCATCTCGAAAAGAATCTCATGGGCTTCTAATCAAGATAGGGTGGCTTCCTTTCAAGAGAGTACTTACATTCAGACACTGACGTTATCTTCGATGATTATGATAGCATGTCAGTATCAATATTATTGTACTAGCATGGTTAGAAGTAGGCCAAAAACAAAAATATTAAAGAGAATTACGAATTCCACAGTTGGAAATGTCGTAAAGGCGTAATTCCAAATATTCATTTTGAAAAGAAGCCCATCCAAGGGTCTAAAAATAAAGCACATGGCTTCTATTCGATGTTTTATGGCAATATACCTACTTGGTCAGGTTAAACTAAAAATCATTCCTACTGAATGCGAAAATAGAGATAGGCCTAGAGTGTGAGAGAGTATCGAGGTCCCTGTCACACAGCTTATGGGATGGACGGCTCGCATTAAAATAAACACAAAAAATAAGAAGAAAATTATTTAGGTATGTGTTATGTTGTAGGCTCATTCATCAGTGGAAAAGGCGACGATGATCGGTTTTGTTAAACTCCGACAACTACCGACTGATGAAAACTATTCGCTCAGAGGATCAACTCTACTGCACGCAATCAAGGTAATTTTCACCAGACACATGTTGACTTAATTGATTGTAATTATATTTTTGAGAGAATTTTGTCGGTCACATGTTTATTTAGTTTTCTTTCTCATTAATCGTAATTCTCAACTGATAACATATGCACATGTTTATTACCCACGTGCTTGAAGTACACACTTACCGGTGCGTTAATTAATAACGCACGTAAGTAGGCCTATTTTTATAAAATGTTTCCTTGGTATTTTCACCCGTATTATGTTGAGGACGTCCATTTATTATCTTTATTTCAGAACGATGAAGAAAAAGGGTTGGTGCCTTTCTATGTAAGTTTCAAAATTACCTTTGTGTTAATGTTGACTTAACTATCATTATTGCCATTATTATCTTCAATATCATCTTCATCATCATCATCATCATCATTATTATTATCATCATCATCAATATCATCATCATTGCCATCATTATTGTAATCATTATCATTCGTTGTGATTATTATTATTATTCTCCTATTGTTAATATTATCGTTATATAGTATCATTGTTGTCTTTAACAACTACGATAAATAAACTTGAATAAAAAAAAAAACCAAATTAAATTGTTTCTGTGACAGTTATGTGAAACATTGCAAACTGATTTGTTTGAGAATAATTTTGGATTTAAGGTGGTAGGTACCCTTGGCACCACAAGTGTCTGTTCGTGTGACAACCTGGAGGAGTTGGGAAAAGTGTGTTCTGAAAGAAACATTTGGTTTCACTGCGATGGAGCGTACGCAGGAAACGCCCTCATCTGCCCGGAATTCAGTTACTTATTAAAAGGCTTCAAAGTAAGTATTTTATTCATATTTAATTCGATTTATGATAAATTATTATTTCATCTATATAAGCTGAGTTTTAAGAAGTCGGACATTTACAATGTTAAAAACCAAATACGCCTACACGAAGTTGGATTTTGCCTGCGGTTTCCCGATAGGCATTTTATAAGCCCATAAGTCGAGTGCTCTGTGGCAGATTTTGAAACGCACGTAGGCCAATAAATCAGACTTTTAATGTATATAATTTAGAAAGGACATTGAATAATTAATAACGCAATAAATGACAATACAAGTCAACGACTTTAAGTTCACACCTACTTGACAACCTAAGAATGCAGGCCTAGAATGAACGCGGGGCACCACCAAATTCTAAGAATGTTGATAATGTAGGCCTATTAATTATAGCAAACTGACAGATACGTTTAATGTTTGTTTTTCTTTCAGTTATTGGATTCCTTTAACTTCAACCCTAACAAATGGATGATGGTGAACTTCGATTGTTCCGTAATGTGGTGGGTTGAACTCAAGGACAACTTAATTTAGTGCATAATATTTATGTTGTAGACTAGCGTGGTACCTTCTTTAAACACAGTAAACATTTAATAGTATGTATTTCAAAGAAATTATAATGGGTTTGTCTCTTGGCAGCGGACTACTGCACCATGAGAGGAAGCCAAGAGAAGTGACTTTCAAAAATACTCAATCCTACTACAAATCTATACCTGAGACAATATTATGTTTCTTGTCTCAACCTAAACCAATGCAGAAACAAATTATCTCCTCAAAAGTGCCGAGTTTTTCACGAACTTACAGGAACTTTGATCATAATGATATACAGTAATACCTCCTGGACCATTTATGTTATTTGAGAAGATCGTGTGGTATTTCACCTACCGGTTGTCTTTTATATATTTCTTAGCGATGACATCATGTAAAGAAGTTATATTAAAGTTATGATCAGTAGTTGATATGTTACGTTGACTTTATTATGTGTATAATCAAACTAGTAATCATTATTTTTTTCTTCATTTAAATAGGGTTAGACAGAAAGAATTGCTCATTAGCGCCATGAACGTTGATCCATTGTATCTCACGCACGATAAGAAAGGTAATACAGCACTGTTACTACAGAAAATGTTTTAACACAGTTAATAAGTGCTACTGTGCTGCTCTACAATGGCGTAACGCTGCGACCGGGGGCCCTGTGGATTTCTGAGGGCTGTGCACTTTTTTGGGTCTCGGTCGCCAATCGTGGGGCTTTAGATGTGCTCGTTTTTTTATTATTTTTTTCTCAATTGTGTTTTAACGACGAAATAAATATCAGCGGCGGATCCAGAAATCATGAAATAGAGGGGTCTATTTTACTCCTCAGCCCCACTATGGTTGGGGGCTAAGTTAAGAAAATATATGATTATGGCACCTCTAGAATGCCGGAAATGTCACTCACAGACTTCAAATTTAAATATTTTTTTTTTTGGTCTCCACATTCCGTCACGGGATATGATGATCTACAGTCGATGTCAGAGAAACAATATGCTGTTATGTATCAACAAAGCTCTTTTGCATCAGGATGCTAGAACGAGGACCCAGGGGGGGGGGCGGGCCCCTAGAGGTCGGGGCCCTGCGAACCGCCGCACGAGAGCGAATAGGCGTTACGCCACGCTACAGTACTGTTTTTGCTACGTAGGCCTAGGTTTCAGGAAGAAGTGTGCAGTGCTAGATTAGGACTACGGTATAAATTATGTTGTTCTAATGGGGTTTTTTTTTCTTTGCCTTTGCAGATGAAACCGTTGACTATCGAGTAAGTTTTTCAATTCGTTTCTGATAGTGTCCATGTTAAATTGCAATTCTGGTCGAAATTTAAAACTCAATAATGTAATAGCAAATATGATTTGGCACTTAAATTTTAATTATCGATTATTATTATTATTATTATTATTATTATTATTATTATTATTATTATTATTATTATTATTATTGATTATATTTAATATCGATTTTCACAGCACTGGACCATTCCTTTGAGTCGCCGCTTCCGGTCACTGAAACTTTGGTTTGTCATTCGATCATATGGCGTCCACGGTTTACAAAACTATATTAGAAAGGTATGCCTTATATTATCGATCCTTTATAAAATTATGCATAATAATCATTTTTTTAAATTTCAAATATTAATAAAAAATGTCGTCTTAGAGGGTTGCTTATAATTTTTGACTAATATTTTTTCTAAAATAACACAAGATATTAAAATCAAATTTAATCACAATGAACAGCTTCATGTAAAAAAGAATCAATGACATATACCTAAAACATAAAGAACATCAAATTATTATGTAGGCCTACTAAAATAATCAGCGTATTATTGGTTAAACTAATTATTAATAATTTCAAATTTAAAGGAATGTTCAACTTTCCGAATTATATTATTCACGATTTTTTTGATTTATAATGTTTTATTGCAGTATTTTAATGTTGATATTACAGTACTGTGTATATAATTGCATCAGGTTTTTGCCCGTGGAAAAAGAATTTCCATTTTAATTGTGTTCGGTGGACAAATAAACTTTGATTTGATTTTGATTGATTTTGATTTGATTTGATTTGTTTAAAATCGGTGCTGTGTTATGTTGTTAACACTGTTAAATTATTATATATAAATAATCAAAGAAAGGTAAATACAGTGTTAAAATAAAGGACAAGATCTGTCTCGATGGTGTAATGGTTGTGATACTCGCTTTGATAGCGAGAGGTTGCATGTTTGAATCTTGCCAGAGACACATTTTTTATACGACTGAAATAAAGGAACTTCGTTAATGAGCAATTGGAGCACTGTTATTGTTAATTGTATATATATTTGTACATTCTCAGCACGTTCAACTCGCAAAGATTTTTGCCGCATGTGTTGTTTCAGACAACCGATTTGAGTTGATTGGACAGGTTCGCTTCGGTCTGGTCTGCTTCAGATTATTGGTGAGATTATATCTTTTTTAAACTGATACTTCGCACATGTAAATTAGCCTATATATCACCAGCACATATCAAATATAATTTACCCAATATTATATACACCACAGATTTGTGAAAATTATGAAGAAGTTAATCAAATATAGCAACAAAATCTACAAACATTTTTAAAATATATGCCTATATATTTTTTTTATCTGACGCGACAGTATTCAAGACTTTCTTACTCTTAAATTCTAATCGATAATTGCACACTTTAGATCTAAGGGCTATGCAAATGGGTTTAGATTTTTTGTCGTTAAATGTCTGCAATTCAGAGTAAAAGTTTTTTTTTTCAAAAATAGTTTCCAAGCTTTGAGATACTTCAAAATGAGCAAAATAGTGGTGACTGGCGTACGCATGCGTACTGCGTCTGCATGAAAGCGCATCTAAATTGCTGTAGTTTAAACCAAACTGAAACCAGTCTTTATTAAAACTTGCTAGGAATTCTCAACATAAAAATGCGGTGTATTCTGATCCAGAACATCATTAATTTTATTACAGGGAGACAATGTACGAACTGAACTACTACTGAAGACAATTAATGAGTCGAGAAAGTTGCATCTGACGCCTTCAAAAGTCGACGACAAATTTGTGATCAGATTTGCTATTTGCCATCCAAATGCAAACGAAGATGATATAACATACGCCTGGAATGTTATACAAGATGAGGTAGAGTTGATTCTGAATCCGAGAATGAGCAGCGATTCTAACCAGCTAAATCAATGTAACAACAAAGAGCAAGAGAATAGCTCTCCCATAATGCACAGTTTACTCAACAAATTGAAAAATTTCAACACCAACGCTCAAGCTCCGTATTTTAGAACAGTAGAGTAGTTACAAAATTACCAAAATGAATGGGGATGGAGATCTATCAAACATAGAATTAGGCCTACCTAAAGTAGTAAAGATCAAATTCCCCGACCACCAACAACCAATATGTACTATCTTGGCCAATAACAAAGAAAAAATAGGCTTTCAGCGGGTGTCTACTCCTTTATTTTACAAGTTTTTGTTTTTTGCTACTGTAGTGACTTTTTAGAGAACTTTCTAGGACAGGTCTTATCTAGTTTTCTGTAATAACTTAATTGTAGGGTGATAGGTCTTATCTAGCATCTGTCTCTTATACACATCTAGATGTGTATAAGAGACAGGTGATATACATTAGATATACCGGTACTTAGCTACAAATTGCCTGAAATTTTATTGGTCTATCAACAAAGCATGGGCGGTACTAAAACTTAATGCGAAATAAACAAAAATAGTAAATAAGAATTAACTAGAGAGCTGAGTGTTGTTATCTTAAGTAAGAATGCTTACTAGCAAAGACAATGTCTTAATGCTGAGTATAGATAAACAATAAGAAATGAGAAAGCAGATAATGGCTGTTCCCAAAAATTATAAATAGGTAAAATAAAGCATTATATATGGATAACAATATGGAACAGAAATATAAAATATGTAATATAAAAAATATACTTAATTAGCGGCTTAGGGGTGGGGTGGGGGACGTGCACATGACAATCGGGACGCTACGTACCTCTCTCATTGTGTTGACGTTGGGAACGTTTTACTTTTCTATCATGCACGATAATACTTTCTTCCTATTTACTATTTGTATATGAATGAAATACTAATTATAGTTCCGTGCATTTTAGAATTCTGAGAATACCGGTATTCATCGTAATTGTTATTTTTTTAAAGAAACATCCGGTACCGACGTCATCTAGTTTTCTACACTAATTTAAGTGTATGGGTAGAGTTGCAGGTTCTTTGTCTATTTATTAAATTTATATAACCATAAGCTATAAAAATGTGTAAAATATAAGCATGAATCTGTACTTACATCGGTGGTGTATCTACTCCCCTCCCCGAAAATTTCTCGCGCACCCCCCGCCCCCAAAAAATCACGGTCAAGTAGATAAAAATCACCTAAAGCGCCCCTCAACAGATCATCGAGCCCCCACTTCACCTTCGAGCCTCCCCCATCATCCCACCACCATTTCAAGACATCTAGATACGCCACTGACCTACATGGCCAGATGTATGAAAATACTCAATGGATGTGCCACCAAATCGTAACCAGCTTTCACCATGCCCTCACGATGTCACCGGGGACGCAATTGCCAAAAAAACTATTTTTGGCAGCGAAGGGACGCTACCATCGTCGACCGACGATGAATCAAATTTTAAGAAAATTGGTCCACATTATTTGAATTTACGCGAAAAATGGGTCTACCCTGATATTGTCCCCCACTGTTTGAAAATCCTGGCTACGGCATTGATCTGTTCTAAAACTTTTCAATTAATTTAAAAGAATGGATTTTAGAACAGTAGAGTAGTTACAAAATTACCAAAATGAATGGGGATGGAGATCTATCAAACATAGAATTAGGCCTACCTAAAGTAGTAAAGATCAAATTCCCCGACCACCAACAACCAATATGTACTATCTTGGCCAATAACAAAGAAAAAAATAGGCTTTCAGCGGGTGTCTACTCCTTTATTTTACAGGTTTTTGTTTTTTGCTACTGTAGTGACTTTTTAGTGAACTTTCTAGGACAGGTCTTATCTAGTTTTCTGTAATAACTTAATTGTAGGGTGATAGGTCTTATCTAGCATGGCATCATATTTCGTAGACTTGCTATTCATTTTTATCTTTAGCTCATGAATCGTCCCATCATTCTTCCATACCGGATTTACACACATGACCTCTACCGGATTTATTTTTCTACTCTAGACTTCACTGCAAGGCGACTAGTCTACATGGTGTCTACTGCACCCCCAAGAAGGGGGAAGTAGACAAAAACAAAGGGAAATTTGCTGGTCCTTGTGTGCAGAAAATTTGGAATGCTCTCTTGGCGTTCCACACTTTGGACAGAATAATATCTTGAACTCTGTTGCATCGTCGCTTTGATTGCACGATGTTAAAGTTGGTGAGTAAAGGACAGCAATTATTAGAACATATACGTTGGTCAGCATTTGTTAGGTAAGTGCTGTATTGTCAACAATTTAAATGATAATTTGCAATACTAAATATTTAGTCCTATTCCTCATTATCGTAGACTACAATAGGCTAGGCCTGCTAAATATGCTGCCACACCGTCCACGAAAGGAGGCCTTCGCGGCAGCCTTCCGCATGAGGGCAGGAGCCCCGTCGTATCCAGGTCTATAGGCGTAGGCCTAGGCCAAAAATAGACTGTAAACATCACTAGGCTAAACCGAAACAATTTCCACAAACAATTATGCCCATGACTACTGTAGATCCCAGACCTAGTCAACAGGTATTATCCCAAACTTCTGTGCAATTAACAGGAGGAATATCAACAAGATTCTCAACCGTACGCCAGTTTAGTGCAGACATTCAATTTTGAAGGCTAGCACTTTGGTTGTACAGTATGTGGTGTTGCGAGTGAGATTAATTTTTGCCAAGGACCCTCTTAAAAGCTTCAATAAAGATTCATTAATACATAATTCAGCTTAAAAATTAGACGACACTGCGTTACCTACGTTATCTTTTAAATCAGAAATAGCAGGTATATACTTCCGTTCTGTTGACTGTTTACATAGGCTTACTGCTAAAAGGATTTCAGGTTAGCCTTGATTTCCGATGGTATTTTCTTCTCTAAAGAAGTTGTTGCCTTTACGTACTTTATTAATAGCTTGATTACAAGCCAGAACAAAACTGTTCCAACTCCTCTGGCCCCTGCTTTTAAGATATTTATTCCAAGCCTTATGTTTAATATTAATCTTATTGTTCACTTCTTTATATTGAACCACAAATTTACCCACTCGATTTCTTATTCTGGACATACAAAGAGGTACAAACATACAATCGTTTAAAGTGCAGACGAGGTAAGAGTTTGCCTCCGTAGCAGATAAATCCGTACAAATTCCAACCAAGTCTGTATTTATCAAATATTGTCATTTTATTTTATTTATATTTATGATTTTCTTATTGATACTCGCCATGCAAACCTTCAAAAAACACTAATTTACCAATCTATTCCTCCATTGTAGGTTAAAAGAAAAGTCATTGACAGTTTCGCATAAAAATGGAAACAGATTATTGGCACCAGCTACAAATTACCACACAAGTGTACGTAGGTGTGGACTTGAGATGTTTTTTGAAGAGGAAGACAAACGTGGTGAAAGAGTCATAAAGCATGGTAATTAATGATGTAATTAATTGATAGCTTCTTGCTAGATCATATTCAGCAGTGTGTACTTTGACAGATGGTCCACACCTACCTCCATTATGAAAATTTTTTTTTTCCTTCTGTGACTTGTACTTGTAGAAAGTTGATAACTCATTTGGTTCTTTTAAATAAGTAATTCTATATTTTATATTACTTTCTCAGGTTTTTTTTCTCTATTATTTTGGTTTGATGTACCGTATTTGGCTCCATTTTATAGCCAGCTAGCTGCAGTGTCAGGACCATAAAAAGCAGAAAAAAATTAGGAATTCCAACCATGAAACAGTGGAGGGGGGTGGGGGTGGGTCTTATATACCTGACATACAAAAATCGTTCAAAAATCGTTCAATAAATTCAATATGATTCAACAGTGGAGGGGGGGGGGGTCTTATATACCTGACATACAAAAATCGTTCAAAAATCATTCAATAAATTCAATATGATTCATTAGATTTAAGTTATTTGAATATGTCTCTCTGGAGTTCTTTGTTAGTTTACTTTTTTCTTTATTCCTCTCTGAAATTGTACCTTGATCAATCACTTGAATTTCATTTGTACCCTGTTGTTCAAGTGACAATAAAGAATATCGTATTGTATCGTATCATGAAACAGTGGAAGGGGGGGGGGTCTTATATACCTGACATACAAAAATCGTTCAAAAATCTTCTCAAATATGGGGGGTTGTCTTATACTGTATGTGGGTCGCCTTATACCCAGGTATATTTTATATCATTGATAATAAAAAGAATATATTGGATTGCACATTAAAGAAATAGTTTCATTTCAACACAGATTATTTTTTTGTGTATTTAAGGGCGAGCTTGGTACGCTGAAGAACTCCGACAGAAGGACAACGTAGATTTACACAAACTGTGGTAAGTTCTTTGCAATCAAAAATTCAGAATATACCAAGGATATAATAATGGTATTTTTTTATCTTTTGTTAATAATTGGCAAGGACAATATTGAAATATAAAAATTAATCTATTTATTATATTTTCATTTTCAAACTCAAAATTGTTATAACTGAGAGCATATCTTTAAGGTAATATATATATATATATACATCTCAAGTCACTCCTACATAAGTATTGCTCGAACATGTTGTCAGAGAGAGGAAAAAAGCATTTACAAGACGTCACCGAATACGCAAGCTGAAGAAGAGATTTCCTGATGCTGAAATTGATTAACTTCATGATAAGCGCTTATAACTGACAAAAACAATTACATTTTGTTTTTAACTAATTGTGTTGCTGATCATATACTTGTGATGTTGATGTCTTTTTGTCAAAGCGCTTATATAAATAAATATAAAAGAGTGCCAAATGCGTTATTTGGTGTTATGCTCTATGAGAGTGGTGTTATTTGGAATAAAACAAATCTGACTTAAATGAACCCCACTTTTTATCTGATTTTTTCAGGTATGTGTTGCTAATAGAGCGTAATTTATTACTCACATTAGAAGAAGAATCAGATCGACTTGAAAAACACATGCCAAGCCCAGAAAGACTGGAGAAGGTAAGTCATCATGAAAAAGAATTAGTAAAAAAAAAACAAATCAAAATAATATTATATAAATATTAATATTTCTGTAAATTTGGAAACATACCAAGAAGCGAGCTGCAAATTTTCAAATTCTCTCTTCACATTATACAATTAAACAACAATTTGATTGTACAATATAAAATTTAAAAAAAACCAATATATTTTCTTTCTGCAAGGTTGAAGAGTCAATGAAAAATCTTGAGGAAGTTCTGAAGGAGAGGGACACTGCAGTGAAACTGCTTGATACAGGCTATGAGAAAGGGGTCCCTGGACGATGGATCAATTCTCCACTGGGTTACAAACGGTACTCACCAGCAAAGGAATATTATGTTCCCTTCCACGTTAACAAAAGGGTATGTACTTTATGTAATTTTTGGTAATATAAGGGTTTTAGATAATAAAATGTCTGTTTATAAGCACAACTGGATCTGTATTATTGGCATTTATTAAATCTGGTTTCCATAAAGTTGCTTTATGCTGTTGATAACAGCTTCTTACTACCCTGATTGGTCAGTCGAATGGTAGAGTCCAATTGTGTCAGGGACAGGTATGCAGTGAAAAAAACTTTAATGACATTATATCACTTTTATGGAAACCAAGCTTAAATTCTTTGATTCTTTTAAAGAACAGTTTACAATATTCTACACAGACAGTGTATATTTTTATAATACTTTTAAACTTATAATACAATTATTCTGGAAAATTTTACTGTATATTTAGAAATGGGAAGTTAAGGAAAGCTTTTATAATAGTATTTCATGTTTTACAGATGGCACGCAAGCGACATTATTATGAGCCTTGGACTCAGACCTACAGAAAAATTTTCCTCGAACAAGTTGTCAGAGAGAAGAAAAAAGCATTTACGAGAGAACGTCACCGAATACGCAAGCTAAAGAAGAGATTTCCTGATGCTGAAATTGATTAACTTCATGAAAAGCTCTTATAACTGACAAAAACAATTATATTTTGTTGTCAACTAATTATGATGCTCATCTGCATGTCCTATAAAACAGGTTGATTTTAATCACATGGCTGAAAACAATTCATCTCTGACACCCTGTGTCCGCTGACCGAATCCATCTTCGTTCTATGTGATTCTTTGCTGATTTTTAGAAACAGTCTTGAATGTTATTGAAAATGAACCATCGTTCATGCCTTGTTGAAATTGCAGTCTCTGTGCAGTCGATTGACACAGTGTGCGCCCGGCCTTAATCTCATAATGAAACATCCTGGAACTTTTAAGTACTTGCTTTTGGATGTGGCACACTCCTTCAAATTGATCGCTTGTTTGTTGCGCTGTTTCGAAGGCGGTAATTAAGTTAATCAGACTTGTCTATTCACAAAGTTGTTAATTTCAAAGGACGATAGAGATTGAATTATCAAGTTGCCTTGCATATGGTTTTGCTTTCACAAGTAAACCAATCATACATATTTCGTACTCTGTTATATAAAAGCAGTAATAAAGACTTAAAACTCATTATATTGTATCTATGTAGTACTTGTATTTCATATTGTTGACACAGCTTGTCATCTTTATTTAATTAAATAGATATAACAAGATAATCTGAGATTTGCCCTGTTGCGCACCATATCTCTACTGTACTAATAAAAAAAAAAATTGTACGCCATCCAGACCGCATCATCTTAGGCCTTGCATGGCAAGCCCATCAATCGGGGAGGTTGTACACCGGCCGGACCACTTCTGGTCCACCGGCCAGAATTTGACTCAACCCCCCACCCCACTCTGGTCCGCGGTCGATCCACTCGACCTAGCCAAACGAGGCCGAACGATCCGCTCAAGTTGGCTCTGTCGACTGTTGCGGCTGGAAAATATATTAATAATATTCTAAAATCTGTATTTTCCGATCAGCGCTAAGTTTCATGAGGACCGAGATACATGTAACATTGTCATGTGTGACACGCGCTATTGCAATACCCTCACCTCTCCTTTATTTTGTATCTTGTATGTTGTGAATACAGTACATACTGAACAAAGCTAGGCATATTACATTGCAAGAAATGTAAAATAAATTGACACAATTATGATTTTTATAATTATTTCAACTGCAAGTCGTATACATAAACACAAATAGCACTAAATCATAGATTTGATAAAAATAATAGAATTCATAGCAGCAAATGATTAAATTAGGTAAAGAAGACTAATTGCAGACATACGGTATAGATAACCTCATATGTTTATGCCGTTTTTGCGTCCCACACCTCTGAAGTTTCAAGTCAGTTTCTGCTGTCGCTGACCTCGAAGTTCACACACATGTGGCCTGGTGGAAAAGCGGTATCAACAACAAACAAATGCAAAAATAGCTGAAAAGCTATCGTATGAACATGGCAGGTAGTAGTGCATTGTCATTAGTTTCTCGTAATTATCTAAATCTTACCCTCGAAAGAGGAATCATGAAAAGGGTTGTTAAAATTGGACGATAGGCCCAATTCCCTAGCCTAGGCGGTAGTTAGTGTTGGGTTAGGGCCTCTGCTCTGCTGACCTAGGCCCTAGTACTAGTAGTATAGCAAAGGACAGGCGGTACATATAGTCAGCCAGTTCGGCCTAGGCCTAGAAGAGGCCTATCCTTTTCCCCTTTCCTTTCCTATGACTCTGAGGCTACTGTCTATACTAGTTAGGAGGCCTAGAGTGTCCAAACTGATATGTGTTCTAATCTGCCAGTATAATCTGTTGTGTGAATACTTGCGAAATGCCGTGTCCTTTTTTGGGTCATTTTCGCTCAAATCAGCCAGAAATTAAAAAGTGCTTATGACGATGTGACCCCACTTGAATTTTTCTTTAAAAAAATTCTAAAAATGGCTATCAAATGAAAGAATCCAAAATTTCAGTTTCAATTTCCAAGAGATTTTTAAGTTATGCCGTGGCTAGTGATACGGTACCGTATATTATCTTCCGTTGAAAAAAAGGTACGGTAAATGGCATCATCCAATAAAATGCTGCCGACGGTGTGACTCGTTGTTCATAGAGACTTGTGAAATCGCTCGCTCAATGCAGAGGAAATTGGTGAAGCAACATTTAGTGCTTTTACCTATCTTGAATATGAGTTAATCCTCTTACTGTATCTTGCAAATATATGTTTTATCAAACCTGATGTGAAAGTATAACTAACAACTCACTACTCAAAAAAAAGAAAACACACTTCTCCATAGTAAATGTTAATGTTTTAATATTGAATCCCAACACGATGATGTGTACTATATTTCTTGGATTTTTTAGATTTGAATTTTATTGGGTTCACTTTTGAATCAATGCCACCCATCATGTTATTAGTGATTGTGCACCCAGAATACAAATAACTTGCAACGCTGTAATTATAAGTTACATAACTAATTGAGTTGCATCTTTCACCTACTGTAAATGGTCAGGTCAATATCAGGAAAAGGTAAGTTAATTATAAAATCCTTTCTCATATGAAAGCCAAGTCCATAGCCAGGATTTTTATAGGGGTGTTCTTTTTGATACTAAAAGGACACTTGCGAGCGAAACAAGCACCATTGGCTGGGGGCCAGGGTGCCGCCACGGGCCCCCGGTAGGGTCAATGGGAAAAAGGCGCGGTGGGGGTCCAGGGGGCGAAGCCCCTGGAAGCTCCAACATTCTAGACATGTACTGGTGTTATTTAATTGATTTGAGAGGCCATACATTTAAAAAAAATTTATATATTAAAGAGGTAATTTTTTTGAGTTAGGCAAAGATAAAAATAAAAAAAACAAAAACTACTAGTTTAGTACTACAGTACTGGTAAATTAACAAGAGCCTACAGTAGCATGATACAAACTCCAAAGAAACCAGTAGGCCTATGGTTTATTCTTTATTTTTATTCTTTTTAAGAAATAAGAAGTACTGTATGGCTTATAGCACTTTGGAAGTTGTATCACACTGTACTCATTCAAGACAATCAGTAACATAAAAAGAACCGAAACAAATTTGTATGGTTGGCTGTAGTGTATTATTATCCCGATTAATATTATTATATATAATTATACAGGTGAAACTATCCCCCCTCCGGACACCATCCCGGTATTTCTGAGTCAAGGTTTTGGTGCCTAAATGGTCATACTGCACAATAAAATATTGCATCCATAGTAATATAGTATATGGTGGCCGACGATCGTATCGGAAAGATCGGCGATACGATCTGCTGCTACTGCCCTGCCCTATTCCTATTTTGGGCAGTTAGCCCTACACGTTTGTACTGATTAAATAATAATGTTGTAACAGTTGGAAATGCCCTATTTTCATTTATTTTTTTATATTACTAGGTAGGCCTAACAATTGGGTATTAAAGTAGGACTTTTTTTTAATGATGATAGGCTCTAGGCTAGGCCCAAGGTGTAGGCTAGCCAGCCTTTGTTGAAAGGGCACTTCGCACCCAACGAACCCCCCTGGCTACGGGCTTGTGAAAGCTAACACATTGTGTAGATAAAGTCTTGGCTATTGTACAGTAAAGGTGTTATGTAATGTATCTTTGAGCATGGAGGTATTTCATACCTCCATAAATGTAACAATCACTTAGGTTTATTTTGTGGAATATGCAATAGAAGATTGCCATTAATTGTTCTGTAGACGTGGCATTTTATTTACTGTATTCATTTTTGGTGAGTTATTCAATTATGGACGTTTTTCTGCTTCATGAGTTTGACGTTGTCTTATGTCGCTTTGTATAACAACTCGACAGGTCAGCAGGATCACAGCGAGTGATTTTTGCACAATGTCATCACGTTGGTGACGGCATTTTATTGGATAGTGCAATTTACCATAATTTTAGCAAGCGGAAATTAAGATACAGTACCGTATCTCTAGCCACGGCGCTTAAGTTATAACCTTTGAAATTTAGGTACCATGCCCCTTTTTCATTCTGGTAATGGCTATTTTAACTTTGTACGGATTTTACGAAGCTATACCTTTTGAAATAAGGAAGTTGCTACCTAGGCCTAGACAGTTATTTGGCCCCTATTTCAAGAAATACCATTCAAATTTTGGTAGAATATTTTATTAGAATTGTTATATGCCCACAAATATTCCCCGATTAGATATCATTGAACATATTGAAATGTCAGCAGTGGTGGATCCAGGAATTTGAAATAGGGGGTTGAGGGTCAGGAGGGGATTTTTACAGATGGTGGGTCTAGAAAAATGTTTTTCTTTGTTTTCTACATATTTAAAAATAATTTTAACACGTTTATGAGAAGCTCAGGCTGTCTTCCCCCCACCCCCTGGATCCGCCGCATAATGCAATGTTCAGTGGCGCTATAAAGTCTTATGAAAGGAATATAAAACTTCAAAAAATATATGTTTGGAATTAATTTGATAAAATTTTAAGGTTTATTTTCAGCCCAAACGTTGAATCAAGATACCATGCAGCCTCAGGAGGATGTGTTCAGTGAAGCATTCAATCGATTGCGTCCAGTCTGCGTATTGCTGACCAAACAAACAGACTGCAATAATGCTAGAGCCTTGTTGTATATACTGCAGCAGTTAGATGGATATGTGTTGCAGCATCTTCAGCAATATGTCCTTTTCCCACTCCGAATCATACTGCACAATCCAAGAAATAAGTATGTGAGAAGTCATTTATGTACTGTAATTATCACTCACTTAGGTAATGGAGTTGAATAGCTTGAAGATGCTTTGCCTTCTAATCCAAAGGACCTTGGTTCAATCCTGTGACAACTCCACTCCCTGTGCCATTATGAGGCTTTATTATTGAAATGGGGGTGTGGGGAGCGTGAAGGTGAAATGGGTGTGCTTGATGACCAGTGAGGGGGTATAACTCGCAAAATAAGGTGATTTTTACCTACTTGCAAGTGATGTTTGGGGGCAACTGGAGAAGGGGAGCGGAGCCCGAGTCATTTTTGGAGGGGCATGCTTTCTCCCTCTCGCACATCCCCTTAGATAACGCTACTGTACCCAAAGGAAGAAAAAATTTAATTAAATCAAATCCAATGCAAGTTGGTTGAAGAAATTGATTTTTTTAAACGTCCTGTATACTCTGGGTATCTGTTCAGTAGAAATCTACTCTTCTCTCATAGGTTCAGTTATGCTTTATAAACGTATAGCTCGCCCTCCAATTCAAGACTCCTTTAATTCCCTGCTTATGAGGCTGGAAATGGTTGTCCCATGTTGTCATTTGGAGGCCACATTTAGCTTTGATCTTCATTTAGAGGCGTCATGTTTGGTTACCATATAATTATGCTGTTTAAAGACCACTTTTAGCTGGTGGTCTCTATTCTGATTTTTGTCATTTGAGACTAAACCCCGAAACCACCCTAAATTTCAGGTCTCCAAAGTGGTTACTAATTGGAGGTCGGACACAACTGTATCATAATTGCTTGTATAGAGGATCAGCACAAAGTACTATTTAAAGTTTTTAAAAAAAATACTTTAAAAATTCTAAAAATTGTTTAAATTTTGTTTCTCTAAATTTAGAACCGAGGACCTGCTTGAAGTAACTCTGCAGTGCCTTTTGGAGATACTAGAGAAAACCTCATTGAACACTTGGCAGTTATTTTCTGATTACTTTCAACTTTTTTGCTCATTACTAAGCACGAATATACAATCGCCTTCAGGTAAATTTAAGGAATATTGTTATGGATCATCGAACTATGCTCATCTGTGACAATCACTGAGCAAAATCATTTACAGATAATGCTCTTGATTTCAATAAAAAAAAAATTGCAGGAATTTTTGTGTTTAACCTGACATGCTATTGCACTGACTGCTCAGCTCAGGGAACTAGTAAAGTCGCCTCTAGTGAAGTCACCCCTTACCAACTCCTCTGGCAAACTTTTCCCCCTAACAAATTTTTTAGGGTATTTAAACTATACAGTAGCTTCCAAAGGCTATCCTAGTATCACCCACTACATCACTGAGCTGGTGCTTGTCTCTAAGGTTGACATTAAGATTGTTTAATTTATTATTTGTTTATAATTGTAGCTAGCTTTCCAGAAGAAATTCAACTAGTCACTGTCAGGTGTTTACATCAACTAATTCAAAATGCAAATTCAAGGTCAGTTTAAGATATACCCACCTGTATCCTTTGTTAGCATGTGAAGAAGTGGTATGCTTTTGAGCTTCCTATAGATCAATTGCTTTGAGCATGGAGACATGATAAGCAATTGTTGTAAATTTTGAGGGTACTATTTCATACTAGTGTCCCAAAAGATCGAGTATTAGCTGAGAAAAATTGGAAATAGTTACTTTTAATAATCGCGTAGTGTTAGTTATTGCCTAGCAATAGTCAGTAGTGAGTAAGGTGGTCAGTACTCATGTAGAGGTGGTCAATAGTCATGTAGTGATAGCCAAATCGCAGCAACAGTCAATAAAGTTTAATATGCATTGTGAAAAAATACTGCTCCCTTATAAGTGATAGGAATAAGTTGCAAGACCATCGTATGATGCAACATGTGCCTGCTTTAGCATCCACTATTATTGTTATTTTTAGCACGCTGTCCAGTTTATTCAATTTTGAGTACTTACCCAGTGTCGGCCATGCTGTGTCAGTTCTGATAAATGTGGCTGAGCATCAGAAGTTACACGTTCTCAGGGTGCAGGCTCTCTCTTGCCTTTCCTCTCTCTGTCAAGGTACATAATTGATTTTCAATTAATAATTAATCAATCAATATTTATATATTTATTCATTGTTTCTACTATTTGGATTGTCGGCTCATCAATAAAAAATTCAATTCTATTTTTATTGATTTATTTATTCATACTTTATTTAATTAGTTTTTTTTAAATATATTTTTTTGTTTTCCTGTGAATTCTTCAATTATTTGTTAGTGCTCTGTTCATTAATTAATTCATTATAAATTCATTCATTCATTCATTCATTCAATTCCATTCATTGAATTCATTCATTCATTCATTACATTCAATTTATTCATTCATTCATTCATTTCTTTCTTTCATTCATCCATCCATTTTTTTTATTCTCTAATCATTGATATTTTTTTACCTTTTCTATTGTAGATAATACTGGTATTGATCCAGCATTAGTTTGTCAAATTGGTTGTGTATTCACATCATTTTTACCAGGTGCATCTTCAGCTCTTGTCAAGATCATAATAAATGAACCAAAAGTTGCAAAAGTAAGACATAACTGCCTAATACATAACCCTAATGCAAATACAAGTTTAGTCTATTAATCTCACTGAATTTTTTATTTATTATAATCAAATATACTGCTTCCTGTTAGCAGTTCTCAGGCATCAACTTTATATAGAGAAATGTTATATTTTCATTAGACGAGTCGCCAATGCTCTAGTAGTTGTAAGAAAACATAATTTTTCTGTCTTTGAGTGTTTCTCATAAACACGCTTTCATTTGCTGTTTTTAGTAGGTGATGTTGATCTTGTTGTATGTCCTATTTGTGTCTTCTGTTTCCAAATTATGCTTTAATTTTTTTCCAATTCCAACTGTTGATGTGTTTCTTTACGTATATTTGTTACATTTTATCTCTCGTTTAGTATGCATTACACACCTGGGGATGTATGCTAGTGAAAGTACTTGATGATACAGGAGTTAGCGAGGCATTTAAGTCTTCAGAATGCAGAAATTTAATGACTCACAAGTTTGTGATCACCAGAAACGAATCATGGCTAAAACAAACTGGACAAAAATTGCACATTCTACTAACTAAAGCCAGCGTTGTTGCAAGATATGGTAATTGGAAAGTCCGTCTTGAAGTTGCTAATTTTGTTAACAGGCTTTTAGAGACATGTAAAAGGTGAGGAATTCTAATGACGATGTAGCAGAGCAAACTTTTTCCAAGTGATTAACTCCCCACTCCTCAAATCATATAAAAGCCTTGGTTATAGAGTATTGGGGATCCCAAATAGTCATATTATAACTCCCAAATCTTAACTTTTCTTGTATAACATTGAGGGCTTAAAATATAATTACTACTAATGCTACTACTAAGTTATATACTATAGTATGTCACGTGATATCTGGTTGATTTTTTAACAGGAGCTTATCTGAAAGTATCCCAATTCTTGTTGAGATGTTGGTGAGTTTATCTGCAGATCCTTACCCGCAAGTAGCAAATGCAAGCACAGAAATGTTATCCTCTGTAAGAAAAACATTCCACGAGAACAACTGCAGAGATATTACAGAGATTCTGGAGGAAAATTTGTTTGCACTTACAATGTCACTCCCTCGAATCATTATGGTTGCAGGTAAAGTCTCCTGACATATCTTTGTTACCAGAAAAAAAAAAAAAATTAAGAATAAATAAAAAAAACAGGGAAGAAGAATATGATCAGGGAATCGCATGAGTCTGCTTAAATTAGTTAGGAAATGTCTTTAAAAAAAATCCCCTCAAACCAAATCCATTAATTCGATTTTTTTTGGCGTGTTTAGATGATGAAGAAAAGCTAGCAAAAGATATATATAAAATTTAGGAAAACATATTCATAAATACTACCTGTGTCAGTGTATAAAACATCATGAAAATAAGGTTCTGAAGATTGAAATGCAGGTGTATCAGAGAGGGCGGTAAGTACGTGGAGAACACCCTACTTTCCAATTGAAAACTGACAGCTAGAATATTAATCTTATTTTAGTTAAAAATCACCTAATATCTCCTCATTCACCAGCCCCTACCTGTCATTCCAGAAGGTCCATGAACAACGTTTATATATTTTGTATGTTCTTTTGTCAGGTGAGAAGATTTCACAGGTATTGTGCTCATCATCACATTTAAAACGTCTGTCAATTTGTTTAATGACAGTTCTCGAGTTTGATACGGAAGATATCAAGATAGTGCAACAGAAAAATTTATATCATGGTATGGTTTTGTTAATTTATTATTTATTTCTTTTAGTCAAGATTGTGAGTTAATTTGTGCTAAGTTTGATTTCATGTTTTGAGTAAAATGTTTTTTCCCCTTTTTAGATACACCTGTAAATTTTAGTTCACAAGATGAAATGCAATGGAATCCAGAGAGAAGGTTCAAAAGATTTAATGACAATAGAATTGAAGAGGTGACAAGGAAGATTTGTAGAACATTAGCAGCGTATGGTAAGTTTTAGAGATCATTTGATGCCCTACACTTGTGTTAGCCTGTCACACACTTAATCAGCTGATGGGCAGCAGATCGTAAGCCGACAGATACATGTCCACTCTATTTAACAATACAGTGCCTTCTTCTAAATGGTGGAGCAGTGTGAGCTGATGTTGTGTGTGCCTTTCTTAAGCTTTTTTACGCTAAATCCCCTCAGTATTCCACCCTCATAAACTTACCTGCTTTTTTGCCATAGTGGGTCTGTTGTTGGTTATTTCGTCCTGGTGATTTACTGCACCCTCTACTTAGAATTAGGCCTAGAAAATGCATCTTTCAAATACAGCACATTAAATCCTTAAACCTTTGCCTATTGCATCACAACCTCATGAAGTATACATACTAATACTAGTACAACACAATGCAGCTCAGACTAGCCATCTGTAGGACCTCACTGTATGTCTTCAGACATAAGTATGATACTTTATTCTTTAATTCATATCTTTTAAACCTCTTATTGTCCATAGGTGATCTGGATGTACTTGTGGAGTACTTTCTGGATTTGTTCTTGGAATCCTGTGTTTATCAGAGGCAGGCAGTATGGGTGCTAAATGAACTGATTGCTGGCTGTTGCTACCCTCATCCAATTGCACAAACTTGTATTAAGTAAGTGCTACTATTCTGTAATTAAAAAATTGTCAGTTTTTTAACACTTAACATTTTTAGTTTTACATACCGTATTTATATATTTTAAATTTTATATTTTGTTTTTGTAAATTTATGTGTTGTCAACTTTTTTTTTTTTATGTTTGATGCAAATATATTTATTTAAATTTTTTGGTGAATGTTAGAATCTTTTAAAGAATAAATGTAGTAGCTCAATATTTATTATGTTAAAATTAACAATTTTACGTTTAATAATTGTGTATTTATTTATTTATTTGATTGTAGGCGTCTTATTAATGAGTACCTCTCCTCGCCTTCCTGGCATTCGTTACCTGATATAACAGAAGAAGCTGTTTCAATATCTCTACCACTTACTACAAAAAACAATACAATTGTGTTAAGTTGTCTTCTGCTGGAAGGGTTAGCAATATTTGCCAAGGTGCAGTATAGTAAACATACCGGATCTTATGAAATGCTCTAGTCTGATTAAACATTTTTATTAAAGTTTGATGGATAATTTGACAACTTTGTTCATTCATTTTCAAGGTTTTGAAGGAAGATTTTGAACTATTTCTAATCAGCACACTTTATCCTGTTCTTGTAAAAGTTTCAGATAGCAATATGCTAATTAGGTAAGTTGTTCAACCGGTCACATTTCAATGTGGTACCTTTATTTTTATTTATTTATTTCAGCAATATTTATAGGGGTAATTCTTCCAATTTCCCATAAGTGATGCTGATGTTCAGGGGCCCTCTTTAATAAATAAAATACAACATCATACAATAAATCACAATAAAATGAAGTATACATATATAAAAGTATAGGAAATAAATAAATAACATAAATAAAAAATAAATAAAATATATTATAAAAAAAAAAAATTAAATTAGATAATGTTATTAAAAATATAATCAATTCCTAATATACAAACATGGATAAAGCTATAACAACGAAAGATTAAATTTATCAAAATAGTGTATACAACTTACAATTTATCGATTATATAATTTGAAAATAAACTCAATGATTCTCTGTCTTTAAAATACAATTCATAGTTTTGTTTAAAAGAATAAAAGGAATAAGAATTGATAGTGACCAGATAATTTGAAATCTAGTAAAATGTGTGTAGTTCTGAAGTATCACTTGTTTAAATATTTAATTACTTTCTATTTTTTCAGTCAGTCAGCATTTAAGACTGTCAAAGAGTTCTTCGAGGCTTGCAAGTACAGGTAAAATAAGTTTGATTTCACTATTTGTAGTATGGAATAACATAATTGTATTTTCCATAATAACTTTTCGGTTTCTGTTGATCCATTAAAAAACAAATATTTAAACTTGCACTATGATTTTTCAATGATTTTGTTCTTTTATGTTATAAGGAGATAAAATAAATGATATGACAATTAGGATATGGTATTGATCTGCATCTAGACCAAAATAAATAAATTATTTTAAGATTTGCATATTTTTATACTTATGACTATTTTGTTATTTTCAGTTGTATTGAAGAACTGATTTATAGAAATGTAGACTATTTACTTGATTGCCTGACGCATGAATTGCGTCACGCTCACTTCAACACAAATGCATTGTTAGTTTTGCAAGCCATGTTTCAGTATGGGTAAGTTCTGCTTATCTGTTCTTTACACTAAGCCTATTGTTGTCCATGAAGGAGACAAACTAGACCAATGGAAAATTACAATCTTTAGAACATGTTAAAGCCAAACACACTATATGGAAGCCAAAGCTTTAGGCAGGATTTTGAAACTGGTTATGCAAATTCAAAAGTAGGGTGTGCAAAAATTGTTTTTCTTCTGTGATGTTGACACTGTAAAACGATGTGGGGGCATTTTAACAGCTGTGTTAAATTCCGGTAATTGACAAATCGCCAGCTAACCTTAAAATGAACCTTTGTAGAAGTGGTTGGCGCATCGGTTGTGGTTTGGACTCCCAACCTCGAGGTCGGGGGTTCAAAACTCTCGCTGTGCAAGTCGCTTTTGTCCTTGGGCAAGGCACTTTATCCATGGTTGTCTCTCTCCACCTTCAAACACAGCCTGCGCTGAATACAGCTGCAACATTATGGAATTCCCCTATGGGGCTTGAGTGTGTGTGTTCCATATGTGCTTGATCCAGTGATCCGGGGGTAATAATGTTCAATCGCTTCGAGGTTGTGTCAACGGGAGGCGCTATATAAATCCAGAATTATTATTATTATTATTATTAAAATGTACATATAGAGGAGCAGTGAATTTAATGGTTTAAATGCCTGTCTTTTTGTTTGCATCCATGTATGATTTAGTTAATGGAAACCCTTTACAAAGCAAATTGTGGTCTGTATGAAATCATGCAGGTCACTATCGGTCAACGCAATTATGTGCCCAGCTTAACCGCAACCTTTTAAAAGAGTTAATGCTTTCGTAAGCACATCGAATCTGAGTATCTGTTCATTTTTGAATTCTTTTTTTGCAGAGGTGCCAATCTTCTTCCTCTGATTCAACAAACTATTAATCAAGTAGGTTTTACATATTATATTTAATAAGATACTGTATATTATAATAATCAAAATATAACTGGGTTACACATATAGGTTCTACATATTATATTTAATAAGATATAGTATATTATAATAATATAATTATTGTGGTATAACAATACTATTTTCCAATCAATACCCAATTAATACAAATGATAGTAGTGATTTAATAACAGGTGCATATTATACTTTTATAATACTGTATCTACTTCTAGGTACTAGACTTGATTGGACAAAACCAGCAGGGAGAACTGAAACATTTGCTATTAGTGTGTGAAGCACTTGTTGAGGCCATTAAGAAATGGTTTGTCATTTCTGAGGTATGCCATGCATTATTTTATTTCAATTGAACATTTATGAAGCTCTTTGTTGGAAAAATCGTACTGTAGGTGTAATATGCTTGCATAATTAAATTATTATTATAATGAGCCGGGAGTGAAAGCTTGAGCATATAAATGTAATTCAACCCTACCTAATCCAGCTTGATTCTATCAACCAACAATTTAATTCTTGAATATTCTTGTATTATATTAAAATGTCTATATTTTTTATATAGGAACATACTGTGACCAGTGAACCAGTATCTGAAAGTGTGTGTGACTTCATTGTAAAACATCATCGGTTGCAACAGGAAAATATTCAGAATTGCGATGGAGAAGCAACAAGAGAAATAGAAGAAACCACAGACACTGAAGAGGTCATAGAAGACAGCACACCCGAAAAACCAGCGCTGCATGTCAAAATTGTTGTCCAGGTGGAATAAGATTTATAAACAATTAAATGTATTTTCATGCTCAAACATAAATATAATTTTTAAAGATTAGGGAATGAATGGTACATTACAAGGACTCTATAGGAGCTTGCAGTAGGAATTTAATCCAATTACTTTTGCAGTTTATCTTCGGTACTGATAGCCATCCATGATTATAATCCTGATTATTACTTTTGTAGGATAGGCTAGGTTAGTCCGATACTATCATCACTATAGCTCTGATGAGCTACATACCAGTAAGCCTTCATTTTGTGCTTCAAAGTTGACAAATTGGTGATGCTTATTCCTTGTTTTTTACTGTAGTTTTCCTCTCTAATATCTTATTTATAATCAATATATAATCAGAATATATATGTTCTCACAAATATCATGATTTGTGGTGGTAAGTTGTGGTGTTTGGTGAAATGTGACTGTGAGCAGTGGTTTGTGCCTTTTGGAGGGACCCTGAGTATATATCCTATGCTATAGCGCAGCTTTTAATGGTTTTATTGAATACTGTTTAATCCTTTCATTATCATTTCACATTTTCAGGTACTGGAGAACTGCGTCCATTTGTTGGGTATTGAGAGCTTGCAACAACAAACACTAATATTGAGTATAGTCATGGAGGGTGTTATCTGCATATCATCGTACCAAGGTTTGTGTTATCTGTGTTCAATTGTTTGTTGTTTATTGCCATGCATTTGTTTACTTTACTTTTTAGTGTTACTATTTGTGTTTACTTCATTTGACGTTCATTTTTGCTTTCCCTCAAAGATGACATGTTGCCATTAGCTCATCAGCTGTGGTCACCAATAGTGCAGCGTTTAAGTCACTCCAACTACAATGTTAGAATAAAGGTACATTATATTTGATTGTGTTTTAAACATAACAGTTTGTAAATGTTAATATATATATTTACCAAGACCAAGTCTTATGAGGCTCAAAAGAACCTCTTTTCCTTCATGTTTATTTCTACAAACTAAACAATATATAAGAGTTGAAGACAAACTGAAAAGATTGATAAGTGCCATTGTGGCTTGTGTGGAACAGCAGTTTGGATTTGGGCTTGTAACCCTTGAAGTTTCGCACTCCTCACTGTGCATGTTACTTGTGTCTTTGGGCAAAATGCCATTCCACTGATTATTAGCACAGGAGGTCCCAAACCCCGGAATTTGTTGGAGTCTCTCAAAATTCGGCATGGCCTCCCGCACTCCTGCAAGCAAGCAACAATCTCCTGGAAAGAAACCCATCTCCCACAAAATTTATGAAATTTGCATATTTTTACATATTTTAATACAATCAAGAGAGAAAGCAGCTTAGCTCAGCCAGCTAATCTGGTGGTAGCCACTGTGTGTGTGCTCAACAGTGAGATCTCTAGGTCCCTGGTTCAATTCCCACTGCTGCCTCTCCTTGTGTTTCAGCTGGAGAGCTGAAATACAAGTTACAATAGTGCACCGTCTTTCGAATGAGACTTTTAAGCCGTTGGTCCTGTGTGCATTTATGGCCCATGTGCACGCAGTACAATCTTCGGAAAAGAGTAGGGGATTGTCTCCCAGTGTACTGCCCAATCAGCACCAGAAGGACCCCACTGGAAATAAGTCTTCTTCAAGACTTTTGTGGACTATACTTGGTGTTTACACCAAATGAATCCATTGTTTCACATAAGTCAGTGCCGATTGGTAATCACCATGCACAGAAAAATAAAATTAAATATGTTAAGAAAGCTCATTTAACCAGATCTCCTGGAAGGGTTTCCTCTAACTTTTGACCCCTGCTAGCTGCAATATTATTTAACTCTACAGGACTGAGCTCAGTATGTGTTTGATCCATTGACCACAATACCAATGTGAAGTGCATTGAGCGTGTTCTTGGCATGATACCCTTTTTATTACTGGCATATTATTATACATAATTTTCAGCTTAATTCATGCATCTTTGGGAATGAATATTATTTTTAATTACAGGCTGTGGAATGTGTTGCAAGTCTTGCAAATGCTTGTCATGATTTCCTTAAAAAGCGTGTGTTAAAAGATGTTCTTCCAAATCTAATTCGGTACCTAAAGCAACAAAGTCAGTGCAGGTAACTTGCTCATCACAAAATGTCAATTTAATTGCTATTGATACGAGACGTGATACTTGTATTACGCTTCAACCCTTACACTGCCATCTTTGCATAAATGTGAACAACACACAGTTGGTGTACGTGCCAGTTTCGCATAAATGCGAATAGGCTCACTGTCAGCCAATGCCACCTTTGCATAAATGTGAATTGGTGGAGGTCTTCCAAAAAACGACCAATAGAGAGGCTGTTTTAACACTAACCCAAATAGTGTTTACTGCATATGAAAGCTAATGAATTTGTGCACATTGATGTGAAACTTGCTGGGTGTTGTTTTGTTAGAAGTTTGAATTTTTGCAAGTTGAAAATATGATGTTTTGAAATGCTGAAAAACTTTATTCTTCTGTAATTGTTACAGCTGTGCTGGATAATAAGGAGACTTAGAAACTCACATAAAAGACATAGAAAATGATGTTCTGGGCCTAGGATTCGCTAGGCCTAGACCTAGCCTAGGCCTAGCTAGGCCTGGACTGTGATAGTAATTTTAGTAAATATACGTAGGCCGAGGATTCTTTATTTTGATTTTCATCAGCAAGTAATTTGACTTTTAAAACACATACTCTGCTAATAGGCCTAGGCCCAATATACTATTTGTGATAGGCCTATTGACAAAATATTCCTATCATTTATTCACTAAAGGATAAATAAAATGCAGAAATAAAAGCATACATGTACAAAACAACTAATGCTGAGTAATTGTTTTTAGATTTGTATTTTCATAATCTCAATAGTTTATGAATTATTGAGCAAATAGTATACACTATCAAAAATTAGCATTACGGTGACCTTGTTAAGTAATTAGCTGGCACAGGGGATTAGAGGTAATGTTAACAGCTGGCACTCTGGTTGACTGAATAAGAAAAGAGCTGGCAGCGTTAGGGTTAATTAAAAATATAGACACAGAAGGAGTTTCCCTCGCAGCTCACATTAGGTATCTTACTTGCAAATCCTTCTAACACACTCCATAAACATGATCACACCCGCTAGCTATGTAGCGACTGGAGAAGAAGATTTAAAAATATTTGTGTTTACAAAATTTTGATTCACTCTTAATAGTAAAGACCTCATAAAATCAGTACACTTTATCAAAATCTGGTGCAGAAATTCTCGTCTTTCAAGGTCTTGCAATTTGTGTGGCTCATATGAGACATATATTCGCTCATTTCTTTAAATAGAACGTTTTTTAATGCATTATTATTTACATCTTATTTGTTATTTTGTGAAATAGTTTGAAGAAAGATTGCCTATATCATCATACCCTTGAATATAAACTTCAGTTGGCAATTTTGAGCAATATTGGTCATATATGTGTGAAGGTAAGATCCAGGTTTATGATACTGTACATTTGTACACTGTACATGAATGTAAATCAATTCCATTAATAGGAAGTAATGCCTTTGTACTGGCAGCACACTATGCGAATCAAATAGCCGAGCGGTTAAGGCTGGGACACCACAACGTACAGCCATAATATCTGCGCTGATTCTGATGGTATCCCTCGCCTATAGTTCTGGTGGTGAGACAAGCCTTCTCAGATAAGGACTATAAACTGTAGGCCCAGTGTACACAATTTGGCTCATGTGCACTTTAAAGAACACAGTACATCTTTGGAGAAGAGTAGGGGGTGACCTCTGTGTACTTGTCCATACAGATCCTGTTGTAGTTTACGATGTAGCCCAGACACCAGGACACCTTAGTGGAGAAGCAAGTTATTGTAAAAGCTAGTCCACACCTCAAGCACTTTGAGACATCGATATAAAGCACTACATAAATCTAACTACAATACATTACAATGCATTGAGCTTAACTGCGCTTTAACAATAGGTACAAGCCCTATAGTTTATGGAAAAACACTTTAACCAATATTTAAACTAGCTATAACTGAAGAAAAAATAAGAAAAATATTAATTTACATTATGTAGGATGTGTATTCATGTATATATATATACAGTACTTAATGTACATGTTGTGGACAAATCCATTAAACAATATAAAGAAAACATACATAAATATGCACATACTTACAATATAGAAGATCTCTTAAAGTAGTTAGATTTACATGTAATGCCATTAAAATAATGAATAAAGTGTTTATGAAAGTATAAAATGCATTGAGGAATAGCAAATATATGCTAATGATTTTTATATTTTTTTTAGGTGGACATAGATGGACTAGATGTATTAAAGTTAGCATTTGTGTGCATACCATATCTTGATGATAACCAACCACCCATTCTGAAAACAGTTAGTATATTTTCTTTTTAAAAATATATGATTTGTTTGCACCTCATGCCTACTTTAAAAGGGCTGAAATTTTGATGTCACCTAAATTGTGGTAAAATGTGAATTTTTGGTATTTTGTAGATCAGTATCTGTGTTATGTGTCTTTGGTTTTTAAAGTTAAAATACAATTTAAACACTGAAAATTATAAAACAAAGGAACAAGAATAATGCATAAGAAAGTATAATACATACTCCAAGTATTGAAATACACGCCATCGTGTTGGGATTCAATATTTCGACATTAATTATGTCATCATCAGGAAATCTGAATGCAGTTAACTTAGTTATCCAGTGACAGCTACATGCTTTGCCTTTAAATTATGAATTTTAATTAATTGAATATAATGTAACTTTGTAATTTTGTGACAGTGATCGAAAATTAATTAAATCGAAACAAGATACAAGCAATGTTTGAATAATATTATGTTTCTGTTTCTTAATCTGCAAATGTGTGCATTCTCTTCCAGTGTACACAGAAGCTGATGAAACAGTTGAAAATGGTTGAATATGATGCAATAGAACTGATGCTTGAGGACTTAAATTCTAAAAACTCAGTAGCAGTCAGTTGATAGTTGTTCTACCAGGTGATGGACGATTTGTCTGATACGCTGAACAATTTGTCTTATTGGCTGGACTATGCGCCTCATAGGCTAGATGACTCCCTACTCCGACCTGAAAAATAGATTTCTCTATAGTGAAAGGTGATAGCCCATATGGTTAGACTTAAATAGATAGGGGTCAATAACCTGTGAGACAGGTGAAGCACAGATAGGGCAAATAATATACCAACAGATGTTTCTAAATGAAATTCATGGAGTTAAATGGGATATTAATGTCTATTTATCCTATGGAACGAATTGTCTCTGCCGAATTGTCATTTTAATATAAGTATATTTATGAAATGTACAGTATGCATATTTACTCAACAACTGATATAATGATGATTTATTGAACATATTATAATTATTGGATATGTAAATATTTATAAATTGCCTACTAAACCTAATACCTGTATATAGGTTGCTACCAGTGCTGGAAAAAATGGAATTGCTGTAGAAACTGAAGGAGAATTAAGAGTTTTTTTTTTTTTTTATCAATAATTATGACTGGTGTTGTAGGGAATGGAGTTTCAGAGTTTAGTACCAGGCCTTTCCCACAGACTTACAGAAGCGTAAGGCAACCTAACCTGTGTCAATTTGTTAATGCAATTTTATTAAAGTTTTCTATTGGCTCGAATTAAGACTTGAGCATTGTGTGACTAATGTCTTTTAATAATCTTAAAATGTATACTGTATGTCTGTTCAATGTGTGTTTATCTCTTTTTTATATATTTTTTTAATGGAAAAAAAAACCGTATGTGCAATTCTTCCACAACTCTTTTTTGTTCGATGCTAGTTTTATTTTGTTCAAGGGGGTGGGGGGTGTAGATAGACGTACTTGACACCTGTTCGTCCTTTCCTTTTGCTGCTTTTTATGTCTTGTTTTCCTTGTACAGTACTTTTGTTCTCTGTGCAGTGATGAAGCTTCATAAATAATAAATAAAAATAAATTTAAATTGCGTAACACCATGGACGAGTTCCAACACTTTTGAATCGGTTATGATAACACATCAATCATTTAAGGTGATGATGGTAAGGCGAGACTTTTTTTTATACATTGTTTAGCGAAGCCACCGCCTGCCGATATCGATGATTTTAAATAAGAATAAAATTTTATTTTTGGCCAATTAGCACACCCGTTTTTCTTTATTTTTATTACGTGCGCCGCTGCTTTGAAGTCTCCAAATATGAATATTTCTTTGTAATTGTATAAATAAAGCATTTAACTATCGCATTTCTACACTGTTTAGATTCACCAACACAATTTTACTTATATTTTTTCCTCAGGATGTTTTTGGCAAAATTATTTGCTAAATAAGAATCAGAATTTTATTTTTTTTCATCCTCCTTTGAAGATCTTAAAAAGTATAAGTGCGCAAAACAAGGTATAGAAAAAGTTTCACCTAATGGCAATATAGATAAATTGCATTGGTGATGATGATGACGACTTGCACTATAATGTGTGTTTGATTCAGTTGACTTTATGAATTTTATATTGTAATATAAACATGAAAAAATATAGTTCACAACCATACAGTGATGATCTGGGATAACCTTCTAAATCATAACACAGAATTATTTCCAAAGGCCATGGACTTAAGTTAAAAATACACAGCAGTACTATATAATGGCATTTTCCAAATCAGTCACCTCGTAAATTATATTACTGTATCTACAAAATACATATCATCTAGTAACAGGGACACTGGATACAATCTCCCAGATATCTTCAGTGATCAGTTGCCGGGTAGTTGTTTCTTGAAGCGATCATGCTTCACATTGTTTGTCAGATTACCAATGAAGCTGTTAAATCAACAGCGAATGACCAGAAACAGGTAACTGAAAGGTAACACTTTTTACGATCTTGTAAATACAAGTTTAAGATGATTTAAAAAAAATTGCATGTATTTCCTGATGGTAGAATATTATTAAATTTCGCTGTGACCTGAGATAGGCTTTTGAAAGGTATTAAAATTGATTAGTATGTACAGTGCCATTATTGTTTTGTTAATCAGAGATAGCGGCAATGGAAACAATTTACTGTACTCTCTGTCTATCAATTTTTTTTTATTCAGGTCTTTAACATTTATTGTAGAGGGCGCACTTTATAATTATTGATTCATACCGCCCAAATAGCCGTTCAACATTGCCAACCTAAAAACAGGTTGTGGCGTAAAAAAACTATCTATGAGACGGAGAGTATTTTCATTTTTTCAAGAAAATCTCCCAGCACGGTATTGTTTAAGTTTTTCATCGTCGACATCTCGGCTGACTGCAGCAGTGGTTTTGGTCCATCTTATTATCGTGCACATGGGACATTTGCAACGAATACGCGTACTCTTGTAATAATCGAAATAATATATTTTTGGTACGCACTTATGGTTATCGGCCTACTGGGACTAAATCGATATAGGAAGTTCATTCTCTTCTCACATTCGTACGGCACGTCGAAGACTTAAATTATGATAGGTAAAGCATAGAAGGGACATCGAATTTCATTGCTATAGTTTCGAAATGAAATAATAACAAGGTAGGTTTTAAAACGTTATAAGGTTGCTTCAGTTTTAGTAGGCCTACGACGACTCTGGATCCTGTTTGATGGTTTGACCAACATATTGGAGGCTAGCATGCATGGTAAATGTAGGGAGTTGTAGACGGTACTCCGAATAAGAACGTGCTCAGAAGTGTATATCTGTCATCTGTAGGTAGGCTATTCCACAGCCTGGCAGGAGGAAATGGAATCGGTTATTCTTACCTTTATGGTTCTTAGCCGTAAGCTACTATTTTAAATAAGCATATAATACTGAAACATCAATAATAAACTAGGCCTGCTCGTTATTTTGTTTAGTTTCATCATGATGTTTCAACAAATGTCTACATCTTAAATTGTGGCCTATATTGTCATGATTTCATTGTCGCATGCCTACTGTACTATCATTCTACACAGCTAACCTGCCAGTTTATTTTCTTAATCTATGATGATAGATCCAGCTATGAAATTGTTAACTTCCTGGCCTGCCCTAGTCATTAATCACTCAGTTATTAAATGCCATAACACAATCCCATCAATGATCCGTACTCTTCATAACGACAAATATTCCACTTTGTAACTGCAGGTATGACAAAAAATATCAAAAGCAAGGAATTCCTTTGCAGCCAGTACCCTTTGAAAGAGCATTAATGTACTGTAGCATTCAAATATCAACAAAGTTAACGAATTTAAGAAATAATTAATTATGCCTAATTTTGGTCCTTCAAAACCAATGTAAACAATAGAAAAGTATGTGACCTTTTCTTGAAAAATGATCAAAAAATGCTTTAACTTCTTTGTTTTTAGACATATTTCAATAAAATAAAAATAATTTGAAAGCATGCAACAAGGACAAAAAAAGAATTGTGAAACTCATTAAAATTCAGTCATTTATTAATTAAATAATGATTTAATTAATTAATGGGACAAATTGCTGCATGTGATTGCAGCAAAACCAGACATGCATGATGTCAGCCTGCGCCACACAGATAGATTTGGGGGAATTTCCATTCACAAACACATTTTTATTTCCGGTCAATAACAAGGTTTTAGTGTTCAGAACAACTAAATATTACATCAAGTTGTGGATGACACAATAAACTGGTTTCAGAACAAAATAAACTTAACTTCTATGAAATATTTGCATGTTTTTTACAACCAAAACTTTCGGCAATAAATTCACTCACTTAATGATGAGGTCAAAGAGGAAAATATGAACTACGTCATCAGTATTTTCGGATCATAGAGAAAAGATATATACGTCCATTGTAGCCAGAACAAGAGAGGGCTGTCCAGACAGAAAATGATAGTGCTGCCATGGTATTGCGCTCTCAATGGCTGATAGTCACGTACCTATAACTACCATCTCATACCACCCCACCTACTGATAATCCATCCCCACTACCAATATTCCTGCCCCCATCTACCAATTGCTACCTTCAAGTGTGGGGAAGGGATCCGGTCAGTTAAAAGGGAGAAAAGTACTTTCACTGCCAGTGTTAAAGGGGTGCGGAAATAGGGAGTTCGGACCACATCAATGCCACCATGGTTGGCGCTGAGGTGCGAACATTTTCAGTAATTGTGTACATAAATGAAAACTTAAATTACCTTTTTAAATTGTTTTATTTGACAAATTGAGTCAACATGACTATGTTACCTTTATTGTGAGATAAATTTGAGCTTTATTTTTTTTTTTGAATTTATTTTTTAATTAGGTGAAACTTTAAATAATTTATCCCACTCCCAGCTGTAAAAGCGCATAGAGGTATTTTGCATTATGCGCTATATAAGTTTACAATTATTATTATTATTATCATTAGATTGATAGGTGTGGTGTCATAATCAATGACCAGAGTCACTTGTAGTTGTCAATTCCCTTAGAACACTATTGTGGTTTTTCATAAGAAATATTTTAATATAATGTAAACATAGTTACCAACTTGAGAGATTTGAAATGCGTGACTACCGTACACCAGTCTGTGGGCGTAGGGGTGTGGCCACCGTCGGGAGGCGGTGACGGTGTCGCTGTTGCTATTGGCTACACGAAAATGCCTATTACTGTATAGAAAGCCTATCCTAAACCATTAAAGATTATGAAGTCATTCAGGCGTAATGAACAGTAACCAACATCCAGGAAGCGCCACCTGGTGTTGTGACGACACAACGGTACTCTATATGTCAAGATATATCATGTACTCAACAGTTGCAATCAGTGGATTTGTAATAGAAGCAGAAGTGAGGGACTTTCATGGATAGAGGGTCCACCCACCTCAGTCCCCATCGTTGGGGGTGGTGGTGGTGTTATGATTATGGCACCTGTAGATGGCTGGAAATTGCACTCTCAGACTTAAATTTGAATACAATTTTCTCTGCTATGGCTGGCTGGGCCCCCTTGAATCCACCACTGATAATGATGATATAGATAATGATGGTCATGCAATAATAATTGATAAAAAATGATAATGGATATTTATTTAGAGAATCCATAAGAAATTTATCAGTTAATTTTGGTTGGTTTATTCAAGTTGTTCAGAATTTTAATTAAAACTTAATTTATTCAGAATCAATAACTATGTTGTTGTTTAAGAATGATAATATTAACTATACTGTATTGTTAAGTTTTTAATAATGTAGTACAGTAATATGTAGTAGTAATAATAGTTTAACAAATATGAAAAAAGATTATAGTTTTTAATGCTAATATAAAGAAGGGAAGGTTATATATAAAGTAGAAAAATGCTATGTAGTCAAGATTCTAGTACATAGCTAGCTCAACAATAAACTAAATGAGGCATAAAATTAATGTGTATAATACTTATTAGAAATTCCAATGTAGAAATACAGGTGAAATGCATTAATCTTTCAAGGGGGTGGGAGGTGGGAAGAAACTAAGACATTCTGAATATTATTAGTTTGGCAGGCTTATTTTGGTCTCAGTGTTAGTGGCTGTCTTACTGTATTTCATTTTCTTATTTATCATCAGTAGGAAACCAACGTCATTCTAAGTTTCATGCGTCAGCTGGTATGTGTTATTTTTTATAGATATTCTCGTTGCTAAGTTATGCTCTGATTTACCTCTCGTTGTTTTCATTACCTGTTAATGATTTTATCATTCAATCAAGTAATAAGCAAAATTTATATAGCACCAAATTATACAAAGTTTATCTATTTGATTTGTTGATTTGTAATATTCATTAATATCATCAGTGTGTGTTTTATTGTTTCCACACATTAGGCCTAAAAGAATAAATTGTGTGTTTGCCCTTCTTTTTTTTATATGATAAAAATGGTTTTTTGTTTTGTTTTTTTGGTTTTTTTTAAGATACTAATCAGATGGAATGAAAATAACCCACAGAGGCCTAGAATGGCAATATCCTCATCAGACAACAACTTTAAACTAGTTTGTAGGGCATCTGGCAAAAAATAAAGATAAATTCAATCACATTTTGTGTTTTAATTTGTAAAGAAAAAAGCTAAAAAAAAAGTGTTTTTCTTTCCGCCCCAATTTTTTTTCAATGAGTTAGAAGCAGTGGAGGAGGGCAAACAAACCATTTTTTTTTTGCCTTATAAACAGTTCAAGTCATAAATTCAGTTGGGTCATGATAATATATGGATACTATAGGCCAATATAAAAGGCACATAAAAATGGAATATTATTAATTAAAACATTACTTTTAAAATTAAAAAGCCGTTCAGTTTACACCTGTAATATAATCAGGAATATACTCTTTTATATGCTGTGATATTAAAAGTAATTTTCTTTATTAAGTTTAAAAATCAATGGAATCACAGAAATAATATTAATAATTGCTAATTAAATTTAAGACAGGAAATTACCAGGTTATTGGGATTAGTTACACTTTGTTTATTAAGAGTGTGTTGCATATGAAAGAGAAAGTGTTTAAAAAGTACTGTAGGGACAACACATATTTGTATTAAATGCATTTAACCATCTAAAATTGTAATCTAGCTTATAATAGATTTTTCTGCTAAACCCCACAAAACAGCTCAGTAAACATACGCAAACATGCACGTCTGTGGGAGAACATGTGTGTTAAGACATGCGCATATTCCTAGCACTGTTCTGATTGGCCAGTTGTTATTTTTGATTGACACTCTGGAAAGGTCAATCTAATACCAACGGACACGGACAGCAAATTGAGTGATTATCAAACCTAACAATCAATTAAAATAATGTAATTTATCACGTGATATTGTGATTCATTCTTTAAATTGCACAAACATTAAGATTTTATTAGGAAAATCTACTTGCTTGATATACTTTCTTGATACTTGTTTGATGATAGTGGGATCGATGAAAAGCTTGTAGCTTTAAGACCCATCAAACGTCTTGACAAATTTTTTTTTCTTGATACACATGACGGTTGGGGATCCAGCAAATGAAAATGTAGTATATTAATGGTCATGTCATGGTGAAATAATGTTGAATTAAAGATATGTAAAAAACGATATGTAAAAACGAATTTAAATGTTATGTCCTTCCAATGAGTGTTCAATAATTATTTTAATTGGTTCAAACTAGAGGCATTAACAACCTCATGTGGAAGAGTTAAAATGAAAAAAATTTGTTCATATCAATATTATCAATTCCATGAATAATCCTAAAAACTTGAATCATGTCTAAGTGAGTGACAGCTTGGTATCTGAGGAACAAATAACCTTGGGTTCGAATCTGAATTGGGGGTCATTTAGTAAATATGTTTTCTGTAAAAATCTATTATAAAGTTGTAAAAATATTTACCTGTTAGTTTTTTTAAAATCTTGATTTAAGTAAGATTAAAAAGATGTTATAAAATTTTCATTTTTTTTCTGTTTATTTTTTTTAAAACCCACATGCAGTTTGTTTCAATCAGTAATCAGCAATTTGATTCCCAGTTGAATCCGTTTAAAATAAATGATGATGAAATATCATTATCACCGAGAAATTGTTTCGCAGTTGATACGCCCACTCATGTCTTAGGTTGGAATTAGTCATTTTGGAGATTATGATGAGATTTTAGTTTGGATGTCAATATATTCCATTAGCCAACATGCTACTTGAAATAGTGACTGAAAATACAGTAATTGTGTTTTGAATTCAATTTAGATAATATGGAATTAACAATACGTACATGAGAAATCAAATACGCTGATCATCATTGTCATATTAGGAAAATGCAGTCAGCATAATCTTATCAAATACTTTTGAGATATTACCACCCAATTTTTTTCCCAGAACTATATTTTTAAACTGACATATATTGTATAGAATGTAATAAGTTGAAATTTTTGTTTCATTTGTCATGCATATTTTCAAGAAAAATAATTTTGTTGTATATCTCATAGGATTATTCAAGTAAACGGAGGCAGTAAGTTCGTCGCGCTTACATAAACCTGTGAACTGCACGGTATTAAAAGTACAGCTTGATATTCATTATTCAAGCCACTTATTGTAGTCTCGTAGTCTGTAGACGTTTTGCACTTCAGCCAGTCTGTACCATACTTTAAAAGAAAGGCCAAAACAAAAGGATAAGCTGATAGGACAAGATATTGCTGTTTAATCAAATAGATAACATTTCAAAGATGGATTTCACCTGACTACAGGTTGATTTCTACAGTAAATAAATTTGACTAATGCGATACTATAGTAGGGTAAGGGGAGTGCATTTTAAATTTGAGTACCACAGTACCGTATTTTAACAAGTCCAGTAAGGCAGAATTATAAAAATAAAGAGATTGTCTTAAAGCCTTTTTCTGGAGGAAAATATTTTTTGAAATAATGTACAAAAATTCAAATTTGATGAAAAACTTGGAAGTGGTTAATGAGACAGATTTTATGACAAGATATTGCTGTGTAAACAAATAGATAAAATTTCAAAAAGGGACTTCACCTTACTACAGGTTGATTTCTACAGTAAAGAAATTTGACTAATATGATACTATAGGAGAAAAGGAGCATAATTAGTGTACTCCTTTTCCCCCAGTTTTTAAATATTAAAAGAATATAATCATACCACTCTTGAGTTTTTCATCAAATGTGCTTTTTGTTTCTTAGAAAAATCAGTTAACAACATATTAAAAACAGATTTTCCTCCACAGTCTGGCTTGAAAAAGGATGGATTTTATAGTTCAGTTTTAAATATACTTTACCACTGGAAGCACTAGTTCTTAACAAAGAACATGGAAAACAGACTTAAGTAAAGAAATGCTACAAACATGTCAACTAGCGAAATAGGCCTACCATTAAATTCACTGTAAAAATATAATAAAGGTTAGGAAAACAGAAATCATAAGAAGAGATTAATCTATGCCGTTTGTACGTTCATACTGGATTGTATCGCTGGTAAGCTACGTTGCTTCCTCAGTGTGGAACTGTTCGACCGCATCTAATGAATTGGACAAATATCCTGACTTTTAGCCTGATTGTCTTTGTTGGTTTCCGTTGCATCTATCGAAGCATACTGTGTTATGCACAAGTCAAACAGTAGGTAAACAAGACCTTTGCTGATGGACACATTGATTTGGAAATTTAAATTGGAAAATCTGAAAATTGTTCGATCTACTGTAGTTATCACATTCAAAATCTTAAAAACAATCTAAAAATAGACAACTATATGTGTCTATAAAAAAAAATGTAAAGAAAAAAAAATGTACCATCTGAAAGTACTTTTTCATGGGCATGGTAAAAATGAATAGACTACTTAAATATTTTAGATGATTATTTGATACAAATATTGCTGAAATTTTCAATTTCTGGTGCAGAAAAATGCTGTGAATGATAAAAAATCACAGAATGCACCTCAGTGAAATTCCAGCATTTACTGTAATTGTGTTCATACTCCTAATTAAGAATGCCTTTAAAAATAATATCCATTTGCTTTTAGTAAATTTCAAATTTTTAATATTAAATAAATTCAATAGTTAAATAGAAAATAATGAAGTGGTACTAAATTTTAAAATTGAATATTTTTATATTTAAACTGTTATAATTATATTTGTTATTATAAATATTTTCATTATGAATATCATTAAAGCTTTACAGGTTATTTGACAAGTAAAGTTGTATTGTATTTTTAGCCCTATTGTATGATAATCTTTATAATTATTTTTTTTGAGGTTTCCCATACTGTACCTTATTGAGAGAAACACAGATAAATATACTGAGACAAGGTAAAACTGGAAACATACATTATTAGTATTATGATCAGGTGGCTGTGGCTGCGTCATCTGCGGTATTGACCAATCAGAGGCTAGTATGCTTAAGAGCAATGATGTCATATTGTTTGTTCGACTAATGATAGGCATATCAATCAATAGATGAAAAGGCATGAAGGTCGCTACGATGATGCTTACATTATCAACTGATAAGAACAATTCTTGGTAACATTTAACAGCACGACACGAGAAAGCACACACTCACACGTCAAGTATTCACCGCACTATACTCTACCTTCTCTACTCTCCGCTGGTTCGGATCATTTTTTTCTTCGGCTTTGGGAACATTATCTGTGATTTATTTATTCTCTTTGTGGAGTTGACTCTATTCTAGCAAAGGTAAATGAACATGTTTATGGGAAAGCTTTGAATATGATAATATGAAGCTACCTATGCACAGCTGATGAATAATAAATGATATGCTAGTATGGAGAAGAGAGTATGATGCAATAACCTATTAATGGTCTAATCAGATAATAATAATAGTAGTAGCATCATTTCTACTCTAGAACTTGTTTTAAAATATATATTTTAAAAGTAAATGCAAGATCTCATTGTTTTAAATAATTAGGATAAATATTTGACACAAAATAATATAGATTAGCAAATGTTCAGTTGCTTTACATTAAATTAGCCTACTTTTTCAAGAATATAGTAATGCCAAAAGAGTACCAGATTTTTATCAACTCTGTGATTACATAATTTTTTTATTAATATAATTTAATTATATAATTCCACAAATGAAAATATAAATTATTCAAATTATGATATATTACAGTTTCAAATATTATTATAATCGTGCTATGTACAGTAACATTTGCATTCAAAATGATGATTTGGGAGGGTTGAATCAATGTAGGCCAATTGTTTTGACCATTGGGCAAGATGCTTTAAACAATCCAGTAATCCCTCCCCACCCAGGAGTAAATGTGGGTAGGCCTACTCTACCTGTTCGAATGTTGATGTATTGATATTCTGTCTGTAAAATATAAAATACTCCTCCAGGATTCTCCAAGTATTTAAAGTAGCTGTAAAAGCTGTAAAAATTATAAGATACTCCCACAGGGAGTTCAGTATGTATTTTATAAATATTTGATCAGGCCAATGACTTACAGGTGTGAAGTGTATAGGCCTTTGGCATTTCAAAGGAATGTTAGGAAGTAATGATAATACTGTATTATAATATTAGAATTTCTAGTTTTTATTGTCAATATGCTGTAGCAGATTTTTTTCCATAGCAAATTCACTTCATACATGTTCTCAAAATTTATAAATTTCTTTCATCTTGGAAGAAATATTTTGTCTATAAATAAAACTACAAAATTTTAAGTTGTTTGAGATCTATACAATTTAATACACATTTTTAATAAGGGCCTATATACAATTAATATGATCATAATAACATTATTATGTTTAATGATTAATTAATTTCTATTTATACACAGATAACTGAATCAATATAGTTAATTTTATTGATCGTTTGATTTTGTTCTGTGTTTGCATAAATTATTTTGATTAATTTATAATTACATTAATTAATTCCAACTAACATTGCAACTGTTATTTAATACATTTTTTAAGTTATTATAATTATTTAATTTTAAGTGGCTTTTGAAAATAAAGAGATTTAGAAACCAATTTTCTACAGTTGTCTAATTAATGCTAAATTACTTAGTTATATTCCAGTCAATAAATTTAGATCTGGAAATTAACTATGACTGTATTTAAATATTTTCTTATAAAAATCATTCGGTAAAAATATAAAATTTTGCTTTAGAATTTTGTGAACAGCATAATATAATTTAATATAATTTTGTCAATTTGACAAGCATTTAGAAAATAATACGAACTGCTGTTAACATATGCACGTGCCAAACTAGTCATGCAATACTGTATCGGGTATTTGCACAGGTTTATCTGAGTCAGATTACTGTTTGTTTAGCGTAAAGATTGATGTAAAACGGCAGCCGTCATTAGTCCGTTAAGCAATTATGAATTAGTTAACATGGAGACCAACTATCAAAGGCTTCATTATCTTTAAAAGCTGATTGCAAACTGTGGCGATGAATTGAAACTTGACTAGTTCGTTTAAAAAACATTTAATTTTTTAAAAATACAGAATACATGTATAGGGGTTAAATATGGTGGGATTGCAGCTTTTGGTATTGTAAGAGTTCTGGGGTTTTATTAAATTTCACAGTAGATTGACATCAGGTTCCTCAGTCCAGTGTTGAACATACCCCTCCTCTAAACTCTTCGACCTCTCTCTGTCTGATGTTTCTTTAAACCAATATTTTCTGTATGTTTTCACATCGTCTCTCTTCACTTCTGTTTCTGTCTTCCTCTTCTTCTTTTTACTTTCTCTGGGTATTCATTCTGTTATTTTTCTTGTAAATCTGTTATCTGATTCTGATGACATGACCTTGGTTAAAATCTAAAGATTCCATTGTAATTTTTATTACAGAGAATAACTAATTTTGTATTCCAATTTATTCCAATTTTTTACATTGAAATAGGATAGAACAATTTGCTTTGGTGTATCATTTGTGATTTAAAAGTTTCATAGTTTCTCACCCACATTTTCATGCACTTTAACCTTTTAGTACAAATATTTTAAGAATAACAAATACTGTAGCCTACTGCAATAAAAACTGGTTTACAATACTAGATCCCTGTTTTTGAAATACCATGTATTTGAATTACATAAAGTCTGTTTATAAATATCCATCTTTATTGATTTTATGTCCATAAAGGAAGCCGTTGATAGCTTTAGTTCTATTATAGCCTCCTCCAGAGCGGACTAATAGACAGCTTCACTGATTACTGTACTTGGAGGCACTGTTATGGGAATGGGCTCCTATTATGGATCATTGTGTCACAAATTATAGCTGTCCCAGAACTTGTGAATTACTACTAGATTAAACTTTAAGATGCTATGTAAATTGGTCTCATGTGGATTAGTTTAGAGCATTTTTTTTTTTTAATCTGTCAACTGAAATTTTACAGGATTAACACCATAAAGGAGCTTACGGATTCCTGAACCCCTAGTTTCATGGTTGAATTTAGGGGTCACCTTATATTTTTCTATTACCCCCTCCCTTCCTTTCTCTGAAAGACATCTAGTACACAATAAAATGATGATTTGTGTCATTTTAAGATCATCGTTTCATCTTTTTCATGAAAAATTAGTTATGCACTTTTAACTCCTCCTCCCCCCGCCCAACCCACCAAAGTGTATGTTTTATACTCTTTTTTAAATTGTTGAAATTACTACTTGATCACTAAACTTGATTATGAACCTGTACAATGCTCCAAAGTGTAATGTATCTAAACAAGTAAAAAGCATAATCATTACAACCAATGGTTTAGTTTTAAAGTTCGCATATCAAAAATATCAAACATAAAAGGAAATTTAAAAAATGGACATTGACAACAGAATCATTGCAACTATTCTTGAGTTTTGCAACATAAAAATAGAGATTTTTAATATTTCAATTAGAAATTGAAGAAAATGCAAAGTCATTAGAGATTAATACCACACGTCTAATAATTACTGAAACAAAGACTATTCTAATGGAATAATTATATTTGTTGTTCATTTGCCCATGGGATTGTCTGATTCTCTCAAGTTGCTGGAGCTCATTTTCTAAACATTATACAAAATATTTAATACTTAATGAACGTATCACATGACCTTTAAATGACCTTATTAATGTCCAGTCATATGATTGTCCCTATGACGCAGACATTTACAGAAAAAGACTGTAATCGTATTATGTGACGTGGGTGTTGTGTACATGCACTTGCATTTGTTTCTGTAGGCTAATATTAAATGCTAGTGTCTGATTTAGTTAATTTTCAAGCAGTGTCGTACCAGGCCTTGCTATTAATTCCGTTCTCTAGTGACCTTTTTGAAATTTTCTTTCTCATGCATGTACTGTATACTTCTGAAATGAAGTGTATCTTTTAATATGAATAAATGTATATATATATATATATATTTATATATATCAAACTACAAAAATGAACTACTTCATCATGTTTATTCTATTGTTCTGGAATTTGAAATAATAATTTTAGCGGCAGAGATCATATCCACCAACCAACACAATGTCGTCTGTTAAAGTTGCCGTAAGAGTGCGACCTTTCAACTCGCGTGAGAAAGGGAAGAAATCTGTGTGTATCATCTCTATGTCAGGACACACAACTAGTAAGTTAAACTTTTTAAGATGTGTATAAGAGACAGATATATATATATATATATAATTAATATATGTACACAAACAAAAACTTTGGGGGTTGGGGTTTAGCCAATTAATCCGTCCCTGATAGAAATTATCACCAACATGTTGGAATTTTTTGCATTACTTTGGAAAATATATCTGTACATGGTTCATCATATTATTCAATTTATAGGTCACACTTTTTTTATTACTCCATAAATTTTAATGGCATAGGAAAAATATAAATAGTGACATTGTTACATTATTGATTCTTTCTTTAATCATGTGGGTCGATAATTGAAATTATGTGTTGTACGCTATCATGTAGAGTACAGTATCAGGGATGTCATTGGTGGGTGGAGGTAGGCATGGCCACCTAGGCTTGCAGTTTTCCACCCAGTCTAAAGCTAACTTCATGGCCCTCCACCCACCCTTATTAACATTTTTTCTCTAATTATTTAGAGATATTAAATGTTATCACCCATCCACCCTTAATATGTCTATCACCCACGCTTAGTATATAGCTCATTTGTACACTAAACATGTGCAAGATAATGTCCCTCAACTGATAACTGCATACTGTGTGTTTCACGACTGTAAAAAAATGAATAATGTACAAGTAGGGCTGTTTTCTAAGGCTGTTGACTCCATATAATCTCACAGGATCTGGTCTGCCGGTATACTGTAATTAGTAGAGCAATGTGATTAACAAAGAACACAATGTGATTAACAAAGGACACTTAAGAAAGAAAAATATACTTTTATAGTCCTTCTTATACCAAAGCCCAATTCCGTACTACTGTTCTTTACTCTCCCTAGTAAATTATACAGTATATCATTTGCTAGCACCTGGTTTAATGTGTTCCTGAATAACTAATCAACACCATCTCCTAGGGTTTATATCAATTTCTTCTTAGTCACCATAGTAACCCATTTTAGCTATCGTCATTATTGATTAAGTGCGGCTGATAGAATACCGTAGTTGAAAAAGCCTGGATGGCCACTCTGAAATTTTCATAATAATTTCTGCATTGAATCGATGTTGGTTTGTGAGCATTACATTTGTGTAAATACAGAGAATGATATGAGATTGTATCGATCATTATAAGTATTTGATATCACATCATTATTACCATATATCACAATCGGTATTCAATTTAAGGTATAGATATTAAAAGGGTAACGTTTGTATTATCATCTGGCTTTTACTTAATTTTTTTTTTTTTTGTATTTTTAATAATTTGTTATTTTGTAAATAATTGAGAATTAATATTGATTAAAAAAACGTGCCTTGTTTGACGTGGCCTTAAATGGACCTATTGTTGAGAAGGTTTCACTGGACTTCCATTTTAAGTCCTTGTCCAAGGAAATTTGGTTCTACCAACTAAACCCTGGGCGAGGAGCGGCTTGAACAAGCGCTGGTGTTAAGGCTGTAGTTAACGGCACTTCTGCCTTAGCTCTCGGCCACTTGACTCCTTAATTATTAAACAATTACTTAACGTTCCATTAAAGACAAAACTAGGGGGATAAAAGGAGACTTAATTGCTCTTTCCTCCGATTTGTTGCCAGTCAAAAATTAGATTTTGTAACTCAGTGGACATTATTTAATTCTTTCCTTGATCCACACAGATTTTCTCACAACCTGTACAGTAAATTGTTATTGTCTCACGAAATTTTTTGATAGCAGGCATTAGAGCGCTTAATTCAATTAACACACCTTAATAAGGACTGTGCAATACAAAGATCATAGACATTTGCACCATATTGAGCCAATATGCTACAGGTCTTTGAGAGAATTAACAGAAGATAAATTTGTGTTATTTTTTCCAGTTGAAAGCAGCTCAATATCTGCTTGGATTCACGGTCTGACACGACATGCATACCAAAGGCTATCAGCTTATCTGCAACATAACTCAGTAACGACATCACCACTTTCAAGAGCCGAAGATTAACGCAGACTGTTGCAGTTCATTTCAGTTTCCAACAGGAAAACTTTCATCTTTTGTTTGATCGTGTCGTGCAAAAATTTACCCGAGAGTAGAAATCAACAAATCTGTATATAAGTCATCGTCTTACATTATGTTAAAAATGTTTCGAAATGCGCAAGTGCAATGAAAAGCGCCCTGAGTTTATTGATTATATCATGATTTCAACACCAACGTTACAACGAAAAAGGACCAACGTTAGCATGTTCTTAGTTGCACAATTGATAATGGTTCTGTAAATATTGTTCTGGAATTTGAAATAATAATTTTAGCGGCAGAGATCATATCCACCAACCAACACAATGTCGTCTGTTAAAGTTGCCGTAAGAGTACGACCTTTCAACTCGCGTGAGAAAGGGAAGAAATCTGTGTGTATCATCTCTATGTCAGGACACACAACTAGTAAGTTAAACTTTTTATTCCTGCTAAATGTCCTAGTATAGTTACCTGTACATATGTCAGATAGCCCTATAGGAGATTGTATCCATGCAGTGGCAGATCCATTATTTTTTTTAGTGGGTGGGGGTGGGGAAATTGATCCCAGGGGATGGTATAATGGTACGAGAAGAAGATTTTGGGATGTTCTCTTTATATTGTGGGGCTCAGCTTAAGCGTTTTAGCCATTTTAATGGAGGAGGAGTGACCACCCCTCCCATCTGCTCCTGAGATGGTAACATGTATTTCTAAAAAGCAACTTTTAATCACTGATAGAAGCATCACACTCAGTGCCGTAGCCAGCTTTTGGGACAGTCCCACACATTTTTTCTAATTTGTCCAGAATATGGGTCCACATTTTTTAAAATGGATCCAAATTATGTAATTTTATGTATAAAATAGGTTCTCTTTCTGAAAAATAGGTCCAGATTTTTCATATTTAGCTTAAAATGGGTAAAGATTTAAAGCCCCATTCCCGGCAAAATTTCAGTTTTTAAGAAAAATCTAATTTTTGTATAATGTTATAAAGATTTATAAATATAATACGGAATTGCTAGTTATAAAGGCCTTTAAATATAATGTAAATTTATTATTATTTAATATTATTTTTCATTTAGGTCATGTATACATTCATTTGTTCATCGCTTCATCCATTCATGATCTTAATTTTCACATTTTTGAACCAGTTCTCGCTCAAAGCATCAATATCCCACTGATAACTAATACTACAGTAGTAGCCCACCAATAGTCCTACATTAAGATTCATAGGATATATTCTTGACTGAGATATGATTGATATTGGCATCCTAACATCTTATGATACAATTGTAATCTGTTACTCAGCGGGAAACTGTCAGTTATCTGATGTCAGCAAGAGATACAAATCTAGGCCCAGAGTCATCAGTTATCTGATGTCAGCAAGAGATAAATATCTAGGCCTTTAGACCTCCAATTCTCGGCCTAGAGCTATTAATTCAAGAAATGCAAGCATAAAACTCATCCTTAACTATGTATTGCCTGCAGGAAACAAGCATGGTATCTCGGTGTCATCAATATATGGAAGGCCAGGCATCCCCCAATGGGTCTTTCCTCTCAACCACCAAACATTGCATGCTGTGAAAGTAAATGTGGACATGATCTTGTAATCTGCTTGTAGGTCTGAATGTGCTCGGGAAATATGTAGGCTTACCAGCAAAAAATTTGGACTTTAACTCATCTGATAAACTTTGAAGGAGGCTACTGTGCACGATTATGTTCAGTTTGCTCCTAGTGTACAGAAAGATTATCAATGAAAAATTAAATAAGCCATGCATATTTTACACAAACATATCAAATACATATTAATATATCAAATAATAGGTTTAATAATTATACATGTGTAATAAACAAATTTTAAGACATTGAATTTATAATAAGGATTTAAAAGAATATTTATAATAAGTACATGAGACACATATCAAAATGCTATCCATGCATTTTTACTTTGAAATGAATTCAAACCTGATATTATTTTAAGGGTCTATGCAAGAAATATAACTAATTATTAATAAAGTAGTGTATCAGGTTATGATAGAGAACAGATTACAGTATGTATA
>NW_022683639.1:100791-106656 GCF_011630105.1 Anneissia japonica | reverse complement strand
ATATATTTTAAGCACAAGGTTCAAGATCGTCAGGAATGCTCGATAGGCACTTAATAGGCATGTGTCATGGTAATGGAAGAAAAAATTGTGATATTAATGATGATGATCAATTTCATAATGATAATTTAGAAAAATTGAATTGTATTTGGAATTGATAATTTTCATAAAAATTCTACGCAATGGCCACCTTCATAACAACATTGTGATAATAAGCATACATTACATCGTGAATGGCAATGAAGAAATTATTGAACGCTTGAGTCTTACACTGTGATTTTCAACTATAATATGTAGAACAATGTGCGTCACATGGCTACTTGATATGTCATTAGATTCACGTGCATAATCGGCGGTGTATTGAGCAATCAAATCCCATGGATTTCACTCGGCTGCGCAGGAAACTTCAGCTCAAACTTTGTAGAACGTAAATTGTAATATTAATGTTATTAATTTGCCTCTCCAAATTATATTTTGAGCCATTAGGGCTGCCATACTAAGCCATTAAATTTTTTCCATAAACACTACCAGGATTTTATTTTGGGACACTGACCAAAGTTCTAGTCGGCTCTTTGGTTTGGATGCCTTGTCGGACCCCTGTCAGCAAATTCCTGTAGCCCCACTGACAGCAAGCTCTGGCTGGACTGTGTTACCAGAGCGTACTGGTTTTGGCAACTAGTGTTGGTCATAGCATACAAATTTTGACGATGAAAACTAGTTGGCAGAGGGCTTTTTTTTTAGGCTGGATCAGACTAAAATATTAAAATACTGATCCAATCAAAGTTATTGATTGTTCATATATTGTGGATCCTCAACTATAAGAACTTAAGTAACCCACCAGGGATTTTATTGCGGTATCCTGACTGAGGTTCTAGGTGACTTCTTAGCTCAGAACCCCTTATCAGACATGTTGGACCCCTGATGACATATTACTAGAGCCACCGATGCATTAGTCTACTGTAATATTAAGAAACTGTTTATATTAGCGCTGAATCAGTATAGGTTTACATATTACTTTCCAATCTGTTCTAACATAACAATCAATATCCACACTGCCCTAGGGTGAAAGCAATTTGTAGCAGGTAAATCGAAAAATATTCAGAGAGGAGAGATAATTATTGCATTCTGAGCAGAATTTCATGCCACCTTGTTGCTATTGTATCCCCTCTCCCAGAGAGGGTTACTTGTGGCAATTCTTACAATCTGCCTCCATCTCGGCCTGTCATCATTGTTATTGTTGTTGTTATTATACCTACCGGGGTTGTACCTATGGAAAACTAAAGGTGGATGATAGACATTTTAAGGGTGGGTGCGTGATAAATATTGGTGAATTATAAATAATAAAAGAGTAGATTTTAAAGATAGGCAAGGGGGTTAATAAAGGTGAGTAGAGGGCCATAACATTTTTTTAGATTGGGTGAAAAACTTTGAAGCTGGTTGGTCTCGCCCACCATAAATACATCCCTGTATTACTGTTAACTTGTTTTTAAATATTATTAAATTAATATTTAATAGTGGATGATTCTAGTGCCTCCTCTTCATACAGAAATGGTAAATAATAATAATAATAATAATAAATAAAATCTTTATTTACACACGGAAGCTTGTATCACCCAACCGGTGTTTTTCAACAAGGCCGTGATGCCATTATAACAATATAAAAAACGTTAAAAGGAAAAGAATACAGGTAATGTAAAACACACAATTAAGATATTAATCAATATTATAATTATTTGTCACACAAGAAGTTGGTTCTTCCATCAAAGCAGATCATTTGGAACCTTCGATGGTCTGTCTGTTCAGTTGTTTTGGTTGTGATTTGAAATTGTGGTGTTTGAATGTCTGTCCAGATTGAACTTAAGTGTCCTTGGCTTTCTTTTAAATTTGAATGTCCTACAACAGTCTATTATAGAGATCAGTTCTTCAAAAAGCAATTAACAGAAAGCACAGATAAATCTCCTTTTCAATTTCCCATAAAGTCTCTTATAATAGTGTTCTAAATCTTTACTGTGAAAGTGTTTTTAGTTTCAGAAAAGAGCTTGGAGAAATAACTGGACCTACTTTTTTTTCCTGACATGTACGTTTATCTTCCTGCATAGTTGTGTTTCTAGTTTCTGTACCTCTCAATAATAATAATAATAAATAATATTACGAATGAAAATAATGAGTTCAACTTGAGTGCATAGCCATTCACAACACAATCCAAAAGAATACTGTAGGCATGGTGAATAAAACTTCCAAAGTTCTGTGGAATTAATGAGCTTAGGGAGTTTTACCATTCTTTATGGATTACTTTTTTGAAGAGTGGAAAAGCAAGAAGTAGGTTTGTGTCCGCATAAAGCACAAAGAACTTTAGGCCAAATAAAAAACATTTCTAGTTTCTCATCTCCTCGCACATCCATTTTCTTTGCCTCACCATTTAAAAAAAATTTATTTCCTTTATTGTACGAAATGTACAAAAATCTGGCTAACTCACATCAGTAAAATTCCTCTCTCAATTGTTCGTGGTTGGGGATACATACGGTATGAATCATGTCTAGTGCTTCTTTTATTTGCTTTCAATGTGTCTACTTGGTGTGATAAAGTAGTAGGTGTTTCCTATTGACCATCTTGGATTTGCCATCTCCTAATAAAAAAAAATGTCCTTATTCTCCTTTTTTTCAAAATATGAGGATGAGATAATAATGTAATATGTTTCAAGCTTTGTTTAATAATTTTGATGTACCTTCAACTGTATTTTTTCCCATTGGACAAGCTTAGGACCCTAGTCATCCAATGCCACGAAATGTCGTCAGACAGAAAATATCCAAACAGAGCTAATTGTGAATTCCCTGTAATATTGTGGTCTGAACAGCACAAGCTTTTGTGCCACCCTAAACCATGAAATCGCTTTCTGTTGAACCACATCAGGGATTTTATTCTAGGACACTGATCACAGTTTCAGGAGGTTCTTTGGTTTGGAACCCCTGTTTGGACTCCCCTGTTGGCAAATTTCTACAGCCATCACTGAGTGCAGCATATACTTTGTTGCAACATATTGATCGGTAGTGGTCGCTGTGGCATTGACAGGATTTTCAGCATGCTGACCTATTTCCTCAGATCCCTCATATCCTGTAATTGTTCGTATCGACCTGATGAGTACTTGAGCTATATTTTAAGGTTAGTGACAACCATACCTGTGGGCCTATCATATCATTTTTAATGAAATTTCAAAATTCCTTTGTTTAGCAGTAATGAGATTATTAAAAGTTAACGTTATGCATTATTTATCCTTTATATTATGCATTATTTGCCTAAATGAAACACTTAATAGGCCAAATTAAAAAAAAATACTAGTTTCTCGTCCCATCTATTTTCTCTGCCTCACCAATAGGATCAAAGGGATGAATAACTATTTATTCAGATCGTAATATTCAGCTATTCATAACTTAATATTTTCATCATCAATGAAAACTTTTAAAACAATAGGTACCGTAATAATAATAATAATTGGACTAAAAAGATGTGTGGTATTATGAACCCTTTTTTCATATTGGGAAGATTGAAATTGAAATTGAATAGATTAGTATTAGGGATGAGTTAATATAGGGACAGTGGACATGGTCGTACTGTAAGTGGACATCCTAATGATCATTGGCCTTGACAAAGTGATTCATTATAAATATAATTAAAACCGGTCTCTCTGGAATGTTATCTTAATGGAAATTTGTCTTCCATGTCAAGTGCCGTATTTAAGCTGGAAGCTTTTCAGCTTTCGTGACTTACAACCTCTTTCTACGGAGAAAAACATTTTTTTTGGTAATTTTGTGAATTCTCTCCTCTTTTCCTGAAAGTAGAAATGAGACCAGAAAAACACTTCTTCACGATCAGGTGTATCAGAAACGCACATTATTCCTGACTTGACACCAATGTTTTTTTGTGATGCAATCTTTACTGCAACACAAAATATCATCCTCATATCTCACCTTTATTATGAGTCTTCGTGTATAGTGTTTGACTGAATATTAAAATCTAGCCATTCATTCATTCTTTTATGTTCTTTTACACTAAAAGAAATTAAATAATATTTTGAGTATTTATGGTCAATATTTTGTAGGGGCTATGGTAAATGATGGATAATTGGGAGTGGGGTAAGGTGTTATAGAGGCACAGTGGGAGTAGGAAATACACCCGTACAGTAACATCTGAAAGGCGGAAAGGCTAAACATGGTTGTGAAGGGAAAAAAATTGTTTTTTTTCAGATTTCCATGTATGTTGTAAGATTACATTGAACACATACCGACATTACACTAGACATATTATTTGTACAGTATTCCCACTGCCAAATACGACTTTGCGTGTCTGTTAAATGTTTGCAATACATTGATAAGGAATTTATCAATGTTGATACTGAGTGCATGGATGGAATATATGTATAATATTATTAGGTAGTATATATACTTCCATTATGGTGAGTGCCAGGGAACTGAGGATGCTCTACTACAATGTATGATTGTACTCCAACGGGAATAAATATTCTACGTGTCCATGGATTATTCACTAAGGAGCTGTGATCATCAATACAGCTACTTTGCACATATATTATTATGTTCTCCAAGGCATTATGCTTACATTGCTTGGCATCACTCAAAAAGGTTTTCTCGGATTCAGGGATCAACTTAGATTTTTAATTTTCACATGAAAATTATAGAATTTTTTTGCAATTTTTTTTATGTGTGTTTTATTTTATTGTAGCAATGTTGTTTTTTGCATCAGTAATTATCATGTAGATATGATATTTCTTTTTGTATCACAGTTCGTGTTTAATTTTCTCCACAACCATTACTGTCATTACAGTACCTTTTGTAGACATGTGAAGTGTATGTTTATATATTAATTTTGTATATTCATTCATTTACCTCTTATAAACATGACCTAGTTTTTACAAACAGTATTCTGAGCATGTGCTAAAGTAGCAATTTAGTGTAATTGTTCCTCAGTTGAAAAAATTGAAATTAGTCCCACAAATATTATAATTTCAAAATTATAAACTTCAATAGAATAAAATATATAGATATGCAAATGTTTAAAATTGTTTTGAAAATTGTTAAATTACTATTGATGGAACTGCTTTCTACTATTTCAAAGGAGGAAAATTAGATTTAATTGACTGCCTCTGCACATGCTCAGTAGGCCTATACTCTTCACGAAACTAGGTATTACATTTTTTCACAGTTCTGTTGCCCTCTGCATTACTACATTTGATTTAAAAATACAAATTTAATATATTTTTTTTCTTTCCCTTATACTTAATATTTGATGATATATATATACTGTCTCTTATACACATCTGGACAGTGGACATGGTCGTACTGTAAGTGGACATCCTAATGATCATTGGCCTTGACAAAGTGATTCATTATAAATATAATTAAAACCGGTCTCTCTGGAATGTTATCTTAATGGAAATTTGTCTTCCATGTCAAGTGCCGTATTTAAGCTGGAAGCTTTTCAGCTTTCGTGACTTACAACCTCTTTCTACGGAGAAAAACATTTTTTTTGGTAATTTTGTGAATTCTCTCCTCTTTTCCTGAAAGTAGAAATGAGACCAGAAAAACACTTCTTCACGATCAGGTGTATCAGAAACGCACATTATTCCTGACTTGACACCAATGTTTTTTTGTGATGCAATCTTTACTGCAACACAAAGTATCATCCTCATATCTCACCTTTATTATGAGTCTTCGTGTATAGTGTTTGACTGAATATTAAAATCTAGCCATTCATTCATTCTTTTATGTTCTTTTACACTAAAAGAAATTAAATAATATTTTGAGTATTTATGGTCAATATTTTGTAGGGGCTATGGTAAATGATGGATAATTGGGA
>NW_022683639.1:89837-100731 GCF_011630105.1 Anneissia japonica | reverse complement strand
TATATATATATATATATATATATATATATTGATTTTTATTTGTTTTATATATTCAAAAATATTTGTTTTCTGAATTGTTTTAATACTAAATTCTTATCTGTTTCCTTTCAGATACAATGTGTGCATATTTGCATATGGGCAGACTGGATCGGGCAAGTCCTACACTATGATGGGCAAACAGGAGCCAACACAAGAGGGCGTAATCCCAATGGTCAGTATGACAATAGATAAATGAAAAATATTACTAAGAAAATGATGTAATATAAGTGTTGGCATTTAGCGCTTTATGCCAAATAACTTTATTACTAGAGACAGTAACAGTCATTGAAGGTGTGCAACCTTCTATGTGACCCCCCTCCCACAGTTAGTGTTTCTGGTTATGCATAAATACAATTTGGATTCTGCTTAACTTTACATACATATTTCACGGAGCAAACCTCAGGCCCTGGGGGCAGCACATAATAACCTTGGTGTAGCAGAACCATTGGGAATAGCATCAATGTCTCATGATAATTAACGTGTTTGCAAATACAAGAATCAAAATATTAATGTTAGTTCCAAGTATAAGCCAATATGATCCTGAACATATTACATTAAAGAAGGTGCTACTGTACTCATTTCATTTGTATGTTACATTGTGACAGCTGTGAAATTATTACCCTTAGGGGACTTGGGGACAAACATACTAGCTAACGCAGCTAATTTATATAGTAATTTTTCTAGGAAAATTTATTAGTAATAATGTCTCTTTGTATACTTTCATTAAGATCAACTTGATAGATTCTGCAGAATTATGCAGCAGTATAATTACTTTTTCAATATTTTTTTTTTCCTGCCAGTTATGTGAAGACTTATTCAACCGAATAGGCGACAACACAAATATCAACTCAAATACGACCTATTCTGTGGAGGTCAGTTACATGGAGATCTACTGCGAACGTGTGCGTGATCTCTTGAACCCTAAGAATAATAAGAACTTGCGTGTACGCGAGCATCCCCTACTCGGGCCTTATGTGGAAGATTTGTCAAAACTGGCCGTCATGTCGTATCACGATATATCAGATCTAATCAACGAAGGAAACAAAGCAAGGTAACTGGAACCTGTCGGTTCTTAAGCCGGACACTCAATGCATCGTACGATGGTCGTACTACGAATCCAAATCCGCTCCCTCTGAGCGATAGAAAGCGCAACGCCGTCTGCTGATTGTCGGTAGCAGTCTGAACGGATCGTCATTAAAAGCGATCCGCTGCACACGCGTCATTGCATTGCATTCTTTATAGAATCACGTCGGCCAATGACCATCGTGCCCAGTGAGTGCCTGACTTTACACTTAGTTGTTATTGTCAAAAAGATAGTAGCCACTTCAAACCTACAGAAACCTACCTATTAAGCAGTTAAAATGTTTTTTTTTTGTTTTTTTTTTTATTTCCTTCACATCCAACAGCAAGTACACTTGCCACTTACAGGATGGAATGATGCTTTATAAACTAAGTCTCTTTATGAGGCTTAGGGAGTGGAGTTGTTTTGGTCGTGAGAAAAAGTCCTGCTGTGACAGGAATTGAACCCAGGACCCTGATCAGAAGTCAAGCATCTTAACCACTGAGCTATTCAACTCCACTCCACTCCAACTCTAAGTTATGAACTTATGTTATGATACTGCAAAATGTAGTGTCTGCTCAAACTACCTGGACACATATTATGGCTGCTTAATCCCTCCTCCCTTCAAATATAAAAATTTAAGTAACCCTTTTAGGATGTTTTAATCCTGTAATGTGGGAGCGTTAGATATTATCAATCCCATCTGTCTTGTTTATAGAACTGTTGCTTCAACGAACATGAATGAGACAAGTAGTCGTTCCCACGCAGTATTCACAATCATATTTACGCAAAAAAGGCATGACAGACAAACGGACCTCACCACAGAAAAAGTCAGCAAGATCAGTCTTGTAGACCTGGCGGGAAGTGAACGGGCAGATGCAACAGGAGCAAAGGGCACGAGGTTGAAGGTCAGTAGAGTTAAACTTAGTAATAACTTTTAATTCAACATTTTCAAATATACAATTTTCTGTGCCAAATGTGTGATAATATGGAGCAATTATAGATTACCTTATACTGCAGTTCCAATGCTGCGTTTTACATCACACTCGAGAATACATACTAAGCTCTCTGGAAGTATTACACCTGTCAACTGTCACGCATAATGCGCGAGTCTCACGCATGAGCATCCACTTTTTACATCTCATGCCTACATTTTATTATCTCGCGCATCATAAAAATTTTATAAAAAAATGTTTAGGCTGATATACCCTAAAATTTATAAAAATAAAGTAAATTCGTCATTAAAATGGGAATATAGGCCATATAAATTTCTTTCAACAAAGCTATACCAACTGATGACTGTAATCGGAAGCAGTTCCACCACTACAATTTTAAAAAAAACCATAGAGGGCACTCTATTTCATGATTTTTACATACTGTAGCTATATATATATATATATATGTATATAAATATAAATAGACCAATCATTTTACAGTTTTATAAGTATTTCTCATTTGCTCTCTGTCACCTTTATTCTTTTTTGATAAGACAGCCTATATTATATTGATTCATGAGGTTTTCCTTATTCTCGCTGATGAAGGCCACAGGAGTGGCGGAAATATCCGAGTTTATAATAAATCAGTGTTCTTAAAGTCTACTACTGAAGTTGTTTCATTATTTTCTATATATATATATATATATATATACACATATTATATATATATCTATATACAGTATGTATATATATATATAGGCACTTTATACAAATTAATTTTTTTTGTCATCAGACAGCATCAAAGTTAGCAGGTATAGAGTATATGTACCAAAATTTAGCAGCTCATGAAACATTTTGGAGGCTTCAGTTTGGCTCTTATTCAAACAACATTTCCTAGTATAAAAAGGTATTTATTGTAATATTTATTCCATTCATTTTTTTGTAGGAAGGGGCTAATATAAACAAGTCGCTTACTACGCTTGGAAAAGTTATATCAGCATTGGCAGATGTGGTGAGTTTGAAATAGATTATAAATATCTTAACAGACATTTTTTAATATTCATCTTTCATTTTTTATTTTCTTACTCTAAGGCGAGTATTTTTTTATATCTTTGTTCAGCGAAACCGCCGACCGCCAATAATTGATTTTGAAAAAAAATAAAATTTTATTGTTGGCCAATTAGTGCACCCTCTGCTACCAAAAAATGGAAATTTCATAAAAAATAAAATTTTATATTTATTATTATTATTGTTAGCTATTCTTTGTAAGAATATTCGGCTACCAGTTTGGTATTTAGGGCTTCAGGTCACATATAACTAAACCTAGTCTAACCAGGATACCAAAACCAATAAAAAATTAAGATATATATATATTTCTTCCTGAAATAAATTTAAAGCATTCATCAATTTCATTACTACACTATTTAATTCATTAATAAAATTTTATTTTTATTTTCTCATTTACCTAGGTGGTTTTGGCAAAATCATTTTGCTAAAATGAGAAAACCAAATTTTATTTTTATTTTTTTTCTGCCCTCTTCTGACAACCTTTAAAAAAATTAGTTCGCAAAAGAAGATATAAAAAAGTCTCTCCTAATGTTAAAACATTGCCAAGACTTTTTTCAGTAGATTTTGTTTATACATTTATTATTCTTTACTAGTGCTACTAAATAATTATATGATATTGATTTTCATACTTTAATTTTATATAATGAAAATGCTATTGATGCTGTTACTAGATTGTTTCCAACAAATTTTTAGTGGTAGTATAATTTTGATATTAGATACTAATTTTAATAATTCAAATGAAAAAATTGAGAAAATGTTTCAAAACTACAGTAAGTAATATTAGGAAGCATTAAAGTGATTACCACCTATAAATAAAATCAGCTAAGGAGGAAGAATTATGCTCAGTTTTTTTACATCCTTTGAGTTTTAATTATACTGAATACTGAAATAATTTATTGTCCAACATAAAAGAAGGAAATGCAATCAAAAACTGGCAAACATATAAAATCACAAAACACAGTACCGAAAACGAAAATCTATAATTATTATAAGCAAACAAAAATTATTTATATGTACAAGAGAAATCAAATTTTTATACAAAATACATAAAAAACGTTACATTAAGATGAAATACAGCAGCAGTAAACGTGGAGAATTTACTACTGAGCTCCTTTTTATTTCTGCCTTTTCTACGCATTGTTTCATTTGTAAAATTAAATTCCTTCACTCAGCTAAAGTGAAGAAGCTACAGAGTTTTACTTTCAATTGATTTATTTAGCTACTAATGCATATCATAAGAATTTATTCTGCCAAGAGAAAAAATATTAAAAATTGCTGATATTTATAAGAGGTAAAATCTTCCCATCGTGCACGTAATTAGCATAAAAAGCTAGCAAACATTCGATCATGGCCAAGGTCTTTGTTCAGCCTTTTACTTGTGCATTCAGAATGATACAGTAAGTTCAATAACTATAATAAATTATAGCAATTTTTCTGGGTGATAGATGATACTAGAAAATGTTGAAAGGATTGTTGGTGATTGTATTTTGCATGAAAGGAGTCATTATGATCTCCTTGGAGGGAAATGCAAATCGTTCAGGTGAAGGGGATTGTGTTCAGGATGAGTATGTATGAACCTGAAGATTACTTGTCATAGACATATAGCTGGGTGAAGGCTTTGCAGTACAGTATTAAAAACTTTACAGCTATGGGAAGCATGTTACGTCCTTCACAGAAGGTTCAGAGGTCAACATAACCATTAATGTCAACACTTAAGCTTCCATGTAACTCACATTCATATAAACATCTTCGGTTAGAAATAAGTTATGAAATTCTGTAAAATAAATACAATCAGTTTCGAATCTAAAGAAAGCAAATAAGCATTTCCTTATTGTTATACATTAAAGATAGTCATGGCATGTATTGAAGGCATTTACAATCAGATTAATTATTACTTTTAAAAAAAATGTAAAACAGAAAATAATATAGTAAACATTTGGACATGTATCACAATACATCTTTTGTTCAGTGTTATTTTTTACAGTACAATTATTGGAATGTAGGACAAAAACCACCACAGGCAGTAGAGTACCACAGTCGTGTCGTCACAATGCCACGTGGCGCTCTCTGTTGTCAACAGACGTAGGTTACCGTTCATTATGCATGAATAGCTGCATAAGCTTTGTGGAATAGGCATTTTAAAATCTAATATTTTACTATCAAAATGTACTAAAAACACAAAAGCTTGCATTATATTAGTTATTGAATACACATTTAATCATCAATTAAAATTTACAAAGAAAAAGTAAGATACAACATCTTAATAATTATGTTAGATATTGGGATCAATGGTTTGTTAGTGGCGAAAATGGCGTCTGGTTGAGCGCAGGCGAGTCGAGTGGCTGAGCGGTGAGGCAGGGGCGCCGCTAGCTACAGCCTTAACATCGGCGCTGGTTCCAGTCGCTCCTTGCCCATGGTTCGGTTGGTAGAACCTTCTCGGATAAGGACTTAAAATGGAGGTCCACTGTATACATCTGGCTCATGTGCACTTTAAAGAACCCATTGCATCTTTCGGAAGAGTAGGGGGTTACCCCGATGTTATGGTTCATTTCAGCCCCTGTTGTTGTGGAATGATGTGAACATGTATCTACCAAGAAGCGCCTCTTTACGGCTGCTAGGTAGTCACTTAACACGCCCACGCACAATGACGCTGCAAGTTATAGTTTATTCTTGTAACTTTACCTTTACCTCTTTTGCTACGGTAACAACGGCGTAGTATCACGTGGTATCGTTACGTAACACTAATACTCTATAACCATCCACATTACATATTTAAATTTACTTTAATTTTCATTATAAAAAATTTGTTAATTGAACGTTAATATTACCCCACTGCCTACCCCACTTAAACAATGGTATAGTCCATTGTGGGTGGTTTTTGTCTGTGTGCTAATTGCCCAGAATGGTTTTTATCCGATTTTTTATTATTGATACAGTAATCACTACATAGTTTAATTTAATTTAATAATAGTAGTTTATAATGCTTTAATCCCTTATTATTTATTCGCAGATTCATAGGAATCATGAATGTTTATTAGAAATAAATGATTTAATAAAGTTTCTAAGAATTAAAGACATGTGCACAAAAGAATATTTAAAATATGTATACTCAATCCTGTACTTGTTATTTGTAATTAACTCCTTGGAACCTGACTAACTCCCCCTGGAATTAATTAATTTTAATTAAAAGCAACATTGACTGCATCTTAAGTCACGAACATTGATTGCAGTTTCTCCAAATTGGTTTTTGTAGAAAAGAGATAATAATTTGATCTTGTTACCATAATGAATGATGACATCACACGGCGACAGCTAAGTTGTTTGTATCTGGGCTGATTGGTTCATTGTAAACAATGATTAGCACTATAATCTAATCATTAACACTGCCGGTGCGTACCGCATCATTTTGCGTCTATCTAATCTAATTTTATACAGATAAGTAATAGGTAATTGATACAGAATTATAATGTGTTTTTATGTTAAGAACGAACTGTGTTACTGTAAGATCTGTGAAGTCATTATCATAATTTTTCTGTAAAATATATTTTCCATCTAAAAATTAGTATATTTATTATTGTTTAATAAGACATTCCAACAATTTATTTCCTCTATTTTTTTAAACGTATCTAGTCCCAAAGTGAATGGAAAAATATAGTAAGTTAAAGAGGTTATATATTTTCTATTTAAAATAGTATATTTAATATTGTTTAATAAGATATTCCAACAATTTATTTCCTCTATTTTTCAACGTATCTAGTCCCAAAGTGAATGGAAAAATATAGTAAGTTAAAAAGGTTATTTATTTCCTACGTCATGTTCCCATACACGACTAGTTCCTAGAAAAGTTATTGCACCTGTTTTTATAACCTGACAACTTTTTTTGCTGTGTTTATGTAAGTCTATATCTATTATATATCTTAGTTTGAGTTTGTTTCCTCTTGTTGTTTTTCCTCTGTCTTCTGTATTTATATCATGTGGATGTTAAGATGTGGTGTAAACAAATATTATTTATACTGTATAGTTGTGTTGGTGTATTTACCTATATGATTGTCTGTATCATAACCATTATTGTTGTTGTCTTCATCTTCCTTTTTAATAATCATCACATCAATAGTTTCACCATCATCATCATCATCATCATTACCATCTCTTTATGTTGTCATCATGGTCATCATTATCATCATTGTAATTATTATTTTCATCATATAAATAATTAAATTTAATTTAATTTAATTTTCATTGATCTTACATCACCGACTAAATCATTAACAGATTTACCAGCTTCATCATCATTTTCATCATCTACATCATCAACATCATCATCATCATCATCATCATATCATAATATCATGTATTATATTATTATATTATTCTCCTGAAGACAATTGAAGCAAACTCAATCAAAATGTTGAGACATTCTCAACCAACAACAGTTTTTTTCAGAACTGTCTACGTGGTATACTGCAAGCATTAATATATATTACTTGGCCATGCAAGCGTTTAAACAATATTATCATTATCATCATCTTTTTGTTTCTATACTCAACACTGTCTCCATCATCATTACTGTCCTGAATGTTAGTTAGTGGGCACTCAATAGTAAAGTATTAGATACAGTATATTTGATTGTGTAAATTGTAATGTCAGTGATGATATAAAAACCTTCTTGTTCCCTATATATACAGTATGTGTGCATGTTGTTCTCAATGTTGCATATTCATCCCCAATGTTTCTAACGCATGTAAATTCAACCCACTGGAGATTTGATATTTGATCACTAATGCATCTAGTTCTCATATGGACTATACTTGATATTAATGTATGTTAGAAGTTGAAATAGAAAGCCATATTAATAATGTACACAATTATCATATTTGGTTTAGATTACATGATGTTTGGAGTATATAGCTATTATCATTATTTTATTTTTATTATTAGTACCATTATTATTAATACCATTAATATTGTTTTTGACTATGTATGGGTACTGTCCAATGTGTTGAGTTAATGACTGTGCAAAATGAAATGAAATATTTTAATTATTTTTTGTTCATTTTATATTAATACATTTTATGGACAGATATTACAACACAAATTTAAATTACAAATGTAAGCAATACTCCACCTTAGATGGTAAATAGTTTCATCTGGTTTTCAATAGTTTAATAAATAATTTCTTCAATCTCCCATCTTGTCATTTTGACAAATCACAGCATTCTACAATCTGTGTCATTTTGACCTGGATATTTATTCTGTTGATAATTAATTTTGATTTTGTTTGTTAATGGTTGAAAGTCAATAAACCAAATGCAATATTCATACACATTAGCATCAAAATCAGCTGAAGCTCCAAGTTCATACATTTGCAGACAAATCTGATGATACAGCCGTTAATAATGCCTCGTGTATAGCTTAATCAAGGAAGCCAATTAGTTGATTCCCAAGTGCATTCTATGTTAATGAATCTGATTTTAAGAGACTTAGTTCTTGATGTATTTTGCTAATAAGCTCAGTTACACTTCACTGAACTGCAACATGTTGATGTAAACTTCCTTATGTTGATAAAAAAAACATCAAATTATTTAATGCGTGGGAAAATGTTAATTTTTTTTATGTTGAGAAAGTGAAAAAAATGTATTAAGATAAAGAGTATGAATGTTTTCTGACATCTTAGGTATACCTGCTTTTAATTTCACACAAACACACACACACTGTTAGTGGAGAAATTACAAAACAGCACAATGATTACTTCTACATAAATAATACTTTCTCAGAAAGTGAGATGATCAAATGGTAATTGGAAATCAATGAATAAAATTCAGGTAGTCAGGGGATGGTTGAGGTTTGATATAAACATATTACTGTATATAGCCAATGTATAATACATCACATAAAATTTGGAATGGAAATTTAAAGAAAAACTTTTTTTTTCCATATATAAATGGAATGAAATTTATGACCATTGGGGTGAATTAAATTGGATTTGTTTGGATTTATTCAGTGTAATTCAATTCAAGTTTTATTTTAGTAATATAATTAACATATTCATTTTTAATTATATTTGATAATTTCATTAATCTTTCCAGTCGAGTAAAAAGAAAAAGAAGACAGATTTTATACCATACCGTGACTCAGTTCTGACATGGTTATTGAAGGAGAACTTAGGAGGCAATTCCAAAACAGCTATGATAGCAGCTCTGAGCCCAGCTGACATTAATTATGATGAAACACTTAGCACACTCAGGTAGGCCTTTTGAAAAGTAATAAATTAAATTATTAAGATAATGTATCTAGTTATGTATTGCAAAAAAAAAATCTTTTAAAAATATCTGTATGCATTTATCCATGCAGTAGACTTCATCAGGAAACTAGAAATGGGTTAGATTAACATCTAATAGAGATAATGAGGGAGTTAGTAAAAACAAAAGTATTAAAATGTAGTAACTGAAGCAACTAGTCTACATGAATAAACAACCATTAATAAACAATTTTCTAATAAACTAAAGGTCAATGTGAAATAATGTAGGTTGTGGCTGTTTTCTATCCCATTTGTACAGCCTACTTCATGGATGAAAGCCGGAAATCAATGCATGCAATTGATCCCGAGTTCTGTAACCATTTATGTTGCTTTACAGCTGACTAACGTGCACCTTTTGTTCATCTTAATGAAGGTACAAATTGTAAAGTTAAAAAATATAAAACTGGTAAAAATGAGATCATAATTCCACCATATAGGTATGCTGATAGAGCCAAGAGCATTATGTGCAAGGCTGTTATTAATGAGGATCCGAACGCCAAGCTTATACGTGACCTCAAAGATGAGGTCAACCGACTACGAGATCTACTTAGAGCAGAAGGCATTATGATTGACAATCTGAATGTTATGAGTTCAAACCTTGGTGAACGCAAAATGTCAACAGTAATGGAGCAAGAAGCAGTAGAAAGGTTAAAGGTCAGTTAGGGGAAATTTCCAAATCTGATTTTTCCCAAAATGGAAACATGAACAAAATATGTGGGATTCCTATAGTGTTGTATCTGTATATTTTTGACTGTTGAGGTTCATTTGCCAATATTTCATCATCAGCATCATCTTCATTATCATCATCTTCATCATCATCATCATCATCATCATCATCATCGTAACCATCATCACTATCATCATCACAATAACACAACACCACTGTTTTTCAAAATTGCGTGTAATAGAGCTCAGCATGCCACTTACAAGTTCTCCACATAGTTATATCCTACCAAGATCGGTATTTTGTTGGAAAACAAAATACTTTTTTTTTATTGTGTCATTTTGTTTAATTGTATTTTGTTATTATTTCTTTTCTGAATGTTAGGCTAATGAGAAATTGATAGCAGAATTGAATGAGACGTGGGAAGAGAAGTTACGGAAAACAGAAGCTATAAGGCATCAACGGGAAGAGATGCTCGCTGAGATGGGAGTTGCAATCAGAGAAGACGGCAATACTGTGGGAGTTTTCTCACCGAAAAATGTAATTATTTCTTGTCATCAAGTTACATAAATATAATTTTTTTCTCTGCATGTTTAAATTCAACTGTGAACTGTATAATAAACAGATGGTGGTTGTCTCTATATAAATTTGAATATCATGAAATTAATTCAACCAATTCAACTAGAACTTTCAGTAGAAATACCAGCAGTACTGGTACTGGTACAAATAGCCATTTTTTTCAAGACATTTGGCAGTCATTGACTTGACGTTGTCATAAGTGGGATACTGCTTTTAAAACTATGAAATTTGAAGTGAACCAACAGCAACAC
>NW_022683639.1:48689-89203 GCF_011630105.1 Anneissia japonica | reverse complement strand
ATGCTCATGGCAACAACATGAGTTTGGCCTGGTTTACACTGGGCGGCGTAAAAAGGGTTAGCTATGCATAACTCGGCAGGCAGCAAGATCAATGACACGTACACTTTGATTCAGTCTGTATTTCCATAAAAGCAGAGCGTGGGAATGTTCCTATGAATAGTTCTAGAAAAAGCAATATACTGGCATTAAATTGCGTTTATCCCGTCAATATTCATGGAAAAAATATGAGTTTGGCCTGATTATGATACAGTATAAAAGTGTAAGGAAATTTCAGTGGGTTTCGAGTCTTGGTATTCGACATTTCGGTTTTAAATTTTACAGAATAGCTCAATAACAAATGACAGGATATAGTATTAAAATTAATTCATAATAATGAATGAAACTTATGACAAAACATAGAAAAGAGACTTGTCGATAAATTAAAGTACATCAAAATCACGAGATAAACCGACGCAAACAAGTAGAACAAAAACGTCGGAAAACGAACCCTAATTCGCGAAATGGAATCGTCCAACATTTTTGATCAGTATCTTGAACCACTCGTCGGCAACGCGAAGAGATTTTAATCCCCAACCACGCGTATACGCGTTGCTTTATTTTGCGAGGCTCCCTAACATTAGTTGTTGTTGTTGTCCTTGGAAGGAGAGAGGAGGATGTTAAGAGTCATTCCTGGTTGGTGTCCACATACATTCTCAATTTTCGCACCCCCTCAAAACAAACTCAGCCTACACTTCTGCACAGCTTTCTTGCTTTAGTTTTACAAACTGTTTCTTTTATTTCTTTTTATTTGTTTTACTTACATCTTGCAGTTCCACTGTTATAGGTGAAATCCATTAAATTCCAATAATATTACAATATACAAGATAACTTTATTGTTGTAACATATCAAGATGCATACCAAATTTTGTTCTAGTTATAGTTTTTATAAAATATTAATTAAAGTGTTCATATTAACTTTTTTTCTCCAGACTCCACATTTAGTTAATCTGAATGAAGACCCCTTGATGTCAGAGTGTTTACTTTATTACATTAAAAATGGTATTACAAGGTAAGGTGGTTAAATTATTTTATACAAGACATATATCTTATTTATATTGTTATCTTTTATCTGAAGTATGTGATTATAACTTTAGGATTATGTAAACTATTAGCTACAAATATTTGCTAAAACATAAATTTTACACAATGGAAACATTTTTGTAATAGGGTTGGGCTATCATCTGCCAAGGTTCCTCAAGACATCCAGCTAAGCGGTACCAGCATCAATGGCCAACACTGTCTGTTTGATAACTCAGATGATTCTGTTCTAATCATGCCAATATCACCAGAGTGTCTCTGTTATGTGAATGGAAAGAAGGTCGAGGAACCTGTGGAACTTTATTCTGGTGAGTTGTAGTTTGCCATCATGTGGAGAGCTACTGTAAAGCATTGTGATCATCACCAGCTTATACTGGTGAGCCATGGCTCTATGTATGTTTGCTGATGCATAGGGATATTTTGGTTCCATGTTCTGGTTCTGAAGAACCTAGGTTGGAAGTTATTTCTACTTTTCTTATCTACTGATTTGTTTTTACTCCCATCGTTTTATAGGTTACCGTGTTATCCTTGGAAAATTCCATGTGTTCCGTTTCAACCATCCTGAGCAGGTTCGTCAACGAAAGAACAGATCACCGATGATAGAGGCTCCCTCTAAGGAGCCAGTGGACTGGTTCTTTGCTCAAAATGAGCTTCTACAGAAGCAAGGCATCAATATGAAGGAGGAGATGGAACAACGGTAAAGACTGCTTTATTTTGAATCTATACATACTGTAGCAATATGATACAATACGATGACAAAGCTTGAAACTCAAAGATGTATACATTTCATTAAGTCTTTTATGACATCTTACTATAGATTATTAGCTCTGGAAGCACAAATGAAGAAAGAAAAGGAGGAGGCAGACCAATTACTAGAACAGCAACGACTGGTAAGAACACTTCTTATATTCACATTAATTACCAATTGAATTTTTACCCTAATATCAAATTCTTGAGTTATCATTTAATTTCAGGATTATGAAAGCAAATTACAAGCTCTTCAGAAACAGATGGAGACGCACTCCATGCTTTCGGCCACATCTCCGCCACCTGACATCAAAGAGGGCGATGACAATCTCGAAAGTAAGTTACTCACCATCCTCTTTGCTGCAATGGTTTTCTGGTACATATATAATTTCTCCGTATTCATCTTGTCAGTCCTGTTCCTTGTTAGCTGTTATTTTATTGCCATTTCTGAGCTCAGGTGATTAATAGTATCTGATAGGTAGCCTATCGATGACTTCACAGTATCCACGGCAACATATTGAACTCTGTTACCATAGTAATATAAAGTGCTTTTAAAGTGTCTCCTTGGAAATGCTGTCTAAGAGTTACATAATGCAATGTTAATGTAAGTTTACAAGTCTTGCAATAGTATCTTTACTTATCATATTGTCTTGCTTATATTAGAATGAATGGACATATTTGTATGACATATGTTAAATATAGATAAATAATGTACACTTATTGCATAATCCAGAAGTCTATATTATAAAAATAAATTTGTTTTGTATAATATTACGATGATAAATATTAAAGTATGGACAAGATATACACTTATAACAGCATTTCAATAATAATGTATATATTTTTTTTTTTTTATATCCATTATTTAAGTATGAACAATAATGTTAATAAACACTATAGTATTATGTCTATATTTATTTTTTATATCTAAGACAAAAAACTATACGTTAAAGTAGAACAGTGTGTCTATTTAATGGATGTGTTTTAAATATCCAGTTACTATAGACATTATTAAATGTAACATAACAGATCTGCTGTTTTTGATATCTCTTAAGTATGAACAAGTTGTACACAATACATACATAAATCTTTTTTTAAAGAAAATAATCAATAAGCATAAAACATGGAATTTAATGACATGCAGCTGATGTTTATTTTATTCAAAGGGAAAAGTTTATTAAAGGGGAAACTTTTTTTTTTGGTTTGAATGTGACCCCTTATTTTGGATTCTACTGTATAATGTGTATCAGGATAAAATTGATAATACTACATATGTGCAAACATATGTCTCTTTGGATGTTGGATTTTTCTGACAAATTCCATAATTATATTTCCATTTGTGCACCTACACATGGATGGTTTTGTATATTTTTGGTAGTCACATACTATTATATTTTTACAAGTCATCAAATTTAAAAAGCTTTATACAATTAATTATATTATTATAGATTTGACTAATATTTTTATGATGAATTTATATAGTTTAATACATAGTGTTATTATTGCCATAGATTAAGTAGATAGTTTGATTATGTTAATTTTAATAAATAGTTAAAAGATTATAGTTAGATTTTAGAATATTTTTACATATTTAAAAACATTTCTATGGATTATTAGAATATTACTAATATATAGTGCAGGTTTTTTTTTTGGAGGGGTAAGTAGATATTCCAGAATTTTAAAAACAAGGGGCAGACAAGAGGGCATGACCAACATTTTTTCTGTAAGGAGGGAGAAGAAGCACACTTGCATTTTGCCACCAGCTAAATTCCTTTATTTTTAGATCTAACTTTTACAAAATTAATATAATTTACTTTTATAGTAAGATCTTATAAATGTATAGGTTAGATTTTTTTTTTTCAATAATTTATTTAAAATATTAAATAATCATTATGCATGTACTAATCTTATTGTTGCCTTTTAAAGTAAAACCATGTGCTATCATGTTTATAAAAAAAATTAATGTGATTATCTAATATTATCCTAATGTCAGGAAAAATCCTTACCTGTTTTTATACACTGCTGCTTGATATAATTTCTTCATTTTTTCTTTAATGTAAATTTTTTATATATTCATAGACCAATTATCTTCATAATTTTTATTTGTATGAATTGCTCTAAGCAGGTATTTGATATTTTTATTACCAATATGGTACTCTTCTTTGTTGTTCTCTAACCAATTATGAATTTTCTTCTTTCTATATTGAAACAACCTTTTACTTACACATTACCAGCTGCTGATTAAAAATGGGTCCATTTATAATATAGAGTGGTATAAGTTGGACAGGAATATTATGTGCAATCATATATTAAGCCTACGCCATTTGGCCCATGTGTAGTAGAAACGTTGTATCTAGTCTGCCCTCCTTAGCCTAACATACTGTCTGTCACCTGCAAGGTAACCCTTACACCATGATTGGCGGCGCCATGCTTTGCACACAGGCAGAGCCGTAGATAGAGTGAGTTTGGACAACTCTGTTCCACGGCATTCGATATACGCGCGTGTGATTGGGTGGATCGCAATCACATGACTTACACTGGCCATGTTGTCACCAAAACAAAACATTAAAGCTATACGCGCGCATATGTACCTGGGCTGTTTGGTAAGGACATGGCGTCCATGCGCCAAGTTGGCCGAACTCTCTCTATCTACGGCTCTGCACACAGGACATCAGATGTCTACAATGGGAAGGCTGAATTTTCTGACAAACATAAGTGAACAGGACCAGGAGCAGCCCAGAATCCCTCAGGGGGCGCCTTACTTGAAATGATTTTTTAATCTTCTATTGTGATAAAATTGCACAGAATTTTTCCTCTGAACGACAAATTTTGTTCTTTTCTCACCGCAACTGGGGGCTGTCCCCCTCCCTCCTTTGCACCACCACTGTACACCATGCAGGCCTAGTCTGTCCTCTGTCCACTCTAACCTGCCTTTTCTTTAAGCCTATTGCCCTGAATTATGTCCAGGCGCCATTTAGTGTGTGATGATGCTTCAGTAACTTATGTACTACATATTGTTAAATCAAACATGAATAATAATTATGACAGTAATTTAATTAATTCACAGTCAAATTAAGCTATGCATAATGCATCTATTTATAAATCAGTTTGCAATATAATAATGAAGGATAGAAAAACACAGTTTTATGTGTTGTACATGATAGAATAGCAAGACTATCAACCAGTGGTTTTACCTCAAAAAACTATAATATTACACATCGTATACTGGAAGTTTAATTATTTTGTTACTTATACTCACCATGCAAAACTTCAAAAAATATAATTAGTATTCATAATACGTATGTAAGCTGCCAATTGGTTTTCTTGCTTGAGGCTACTATCTAAGGTCATATAAAAATGTTTAGCTTATCAATTCCTACATCACTTTTGCTAAAATCCCAAAATTATACCATTATAGTAAAAAGTGCTCAGTTGCCAATACTATTATGTGCAATGTACTTCTCTCCAATTTTTTATCATACCCACCGCCATCGATATGTCTTTTTTGAAGAAAATCCTTTTCCCATTTTTTTAAATTTTTTACTGTGGGGTAGCAGGATAATCTAATAAAATTTATAGGGCTTCACCTACTGATGGAATTTCTTCTCACATAGGCTGAAGGTAACCTTTGAATAAAATTAGGTTATGAGGTCAAAATTTATATTGCAAAGGATTATGTTCAATAACCATTGCTCAATAAATGTATTCCAGATTGTAATTAGCTCTCTGACTTCCCTTGAGTTACATAATTTCTCTTTGGATGATTAATTAGCTAGGAAAATGAATGTTAGTGCTTGCATATAGGCGGGGGAATATTTTGTTCTTCAGACAAAATTGGTCTGGTGACACTGTGCCTCGCGTCATCCTTGGTTTTTCTGTTGGTAGAAATTTAACTTGGTGGTCTACAACAAAATATAAAGGGGAGAAGTACTAGACATGCCAGACTTAGTTACTGCTGCAACACTTCTTTGCAATTCCCTTGTGCGATGTATAACAGTAAATTCTAAGTATATCTTAAAGGTGTACCAATAATTAGGCTGATATTTTCTTTTAGTGCAAAATTTCTGTATGTATTTCTATGGGGATTAACTTTGTCTGGCTCTTGTCTGTAACAGTTCTTGCCAAGTTTATAGAGCTGAGAAAATACATTTACATTTTGACTTTAACTGGACACACTTTACGCTTTATGTATAAGTATTGGATAAATACATTATAACATGTTGTATTATGTTATTTATAAATCATTTTTCTTTTGTATTTTATATCTAATATTTATTTTCCATTATCTTGCAAAAATTGTATACCAGTCAATATACATTTATAAAATAAATCTATGAAAATTTATACAATATTTACTAGTTAAGTTATTTGATCCTGAATTCAACAATAAATATTCCATTTTTCTATATATAAGCGCTTTATTTTTTAATCTGTTCAGTTTAATTTTTTAATTTTATGGTAGTTCAATTCTTTTGGGTTTTTTTTTTTATGTTGTTTTATTTCAATATTGTGATCATATTTTGTAATAGAGTATTGATTTAAGTATTCTATTTATGATAATTATGATATTTATTTATTTGGTTATTGAATTTCCATATTCTCTTTCTTCTTAAATTTTTATTCTTAGCAAATGCAATTGTTTCTTTGCATATTTTTTGTCTCCTAGACAGGAACCATATTCCAAAGACTATTTTGCCATTGTTTGGCAGCAAAATATTAAATTAATAAGGAATATAATTATAATAACATATGTACATATATTTGAATATGATAAAAACCAAACAGATGTAAATAAAATGTGAGTTTCATATCAAATGATTTGGTTTGTATTTCTAATTCCCTTTTCTGTTGTCATCTTTTAATTTTTGTTTGTGTGTTGGAATCCCTCACTGCACTATGACATTGGAGTGAAGACATTTACATTTTATTAATCCAATTACTGCTGATATTAATTAATTCTACATTACACTGTACTTGTTAGTCCAACAATTCAATATCCAGGTTATATATCTATTAATTGTTATTATATTATGTTCAGGATAATCTTTGATAAACATTAATAAAAAATACAACAAATGTTTTATTTATATATTGCCTTATACAATCAACAGATAATCTCAGATTACTTTAAATATAATAAGTTGCTAAAGCAAGTCTGTTTTTCCGGAAAAATACAAATTATTATAATAGATAATCAAGTGAGATTTATTGCACTTACAACATACAGAGTGTACTAATGAAATAGAAATATACAAACGAACTGTACCTAACAAATGTAGATTACCTTGCCTTGTACATAATTTCATCAACATCATCAATTTTTTTTGACGAGACTGTTTGCACGAGTGTGACCATGCATTTTTGCATTCATATGACACAAGCAAAGTGTAAATATCAAACATGAAACTGGCATGAGAAATGAAATGGAGATGTTACTAAACTAAAGTTGCTCCAACAGTAGGTCAAGATCACATGACAGCATGAGGGTGCTGCAATGCATGGCCAACCGACGAGGGCTCCCTTTAATTTGCTCCATTATTTGAAACTTTTTCTTTGCACTTGTTATGTTCATTGCACAATTTACTTAAAGATTTTCTGTCTGTGTAGAACATCAAAATTGAAATACTAGTTATTTTGTAATTTAAAATAAAAGAATGAAAACATTTTCCTTGCTAAGAGATATACACAAAATTATACTTTTGCTGTATTCTTTGCATCCTTTAAATTTGGCTAATTGTGAATTTCTGGATTTTGTAGTAAAAAGTCAGAAACATTTATTTTGGAACTTGATAAATTAAATTAGAAATTGCATGCAATTAATTCCCCCCCCCCCAATGCTCCCCAGATCAAAATTTTGACAGACAGTCTATCTTTAACTAAACAGTTTATTTTCTTATTGCTTTGAATTCAAAATGCTTTCAACAGTTTTTTTTTGTAAGCTAAAAACTAATAGTGTGATGGGCACTTCTGTATAGCATATGTTAATATGTTGAATGTCAAAATGTATGAACATTAAATACCCTGTTCATGTACTTTGTGCTCTTGTTATTAACATCATTGTCTTCTTTGAATGTTTCATTACATTTCCTCCATGATTACAAACAACTAACTTGTTGATACCCAAATCAAAAGAAAATAGGTTTTTGAAAATAAATTTTGACATAATATTTTTATTATATATAATGAAGATTTAGATAAATGAAAAGAATTATTTATTACTCTATAATTTTATTTTGTATTCAATCTTTTATGCCTTATGAAAATACTGTATTGTTTATTTGATGTTTCCAAATCATTAAGAAACTTTGTGTAGACATATATGAGATGGAACTGTTTGAATTGTGCATAAAATACTGATTGATATATTAATTGATATTTAAAAAAATCTTATTATTTTGTTGCTTTATTTATTGTTTATTTTATAATCTGCTTGCTTTTTGCCTTGTTTACTAATGTTTTTTTCTATCATTCCCTCATTGAACATTTATCTTTTATTGTATAATTTTTGTCAAGATATACAATTAAAAAATCATACATGCATTTGTTGGTACTCCATAAAGTAGAAAATAATGTACAGGTAATTAGCATTCTCGCTAGAAGCTGGGTTGAATTAATTGGCATTTCAACATTTTATATACAGTAGTAGTCATTTTTAAATGGCATTGGGCAACTTAATTTATTTTTTTTATTTATTCCTTTTTTCGCTGTGTTAACTAACTCAGTTATTTAAAAAAAAAACTGTTGTCCTTTTTGGATCCTGAAAACAACAAACTTCAATATATTATTTTCTCTTATGTACATTCAGTAATGAAAAATTTAGTATAATACCTAATACTTGAAAAATAATACCTAGTTTAGCTTTTTTTTGTACTAAATTTATTTATTTTAATTTTGTAGGTGTACTAAAAAATGTCTTTTGTCAAATGTAATTTACTGTATTTTCAAGTTCTATGAAAATGTTTTTATGGTTTTTATAGATAGTATCTGCTGATTATACATTTACTAGTTTTTGAGTATTATTCAAAATTCTTGCTATATACTGTAGATATACAGTACATTTTGCTTGTGTCTTTGAGAAAGGCACTTTATCTACATTGCTTCTTTTTACCCAGGAGTACAAATGTGCACCTGGTGGGGTTGCCTCTTCCTGCGCTGATTACCAGCAGCAACATTTAAGTACGTGGACCCAATGACCAGGGGAAAAAACCGTTTTTGTATCAACAAAGAAAAGGCACTATATAAATAATAATAATAATAAATATATATATATACTGTCTCTTATACACATCTAGATGTGTATAAGAGACAGTATATATAATATTGGCAAATATAGATTATAATATATATATAATATTGGCAAATATAGATTATTTGGTATTCTACACATTTGACCTATGTGTGAAATCCAAACCTTCTAAGAAAATCAATATATTAATGTACTTAAGGCTTGTAAAAGAATCTGTAACGGGCACAGACAAGATTATATAAAAACGATGACAAAGATACAAAGAAATATGAAAAGTGTATACATTCAAAGATTAGGAAGGATACTAATATATTTACTAACTTTTTTTTCATTTTCATTTTTTTTATTTATCCCATAAAGATATTATTTAGCACCTCTGAGGGAAACACATTTAGTATTTGTGTCATTGGTTTTGCATAATTATGATCATCAGTTTAAATGATAACAAAAGTCAATAACAATGAAAATAGTGAATAGTAAAACGGTCATAATAGTGATAATAAGGTGAAATTACATTCTAGTAGATGAAAAATAAGGTGAACTGTTATAGTAAAGTAGTAATAATAATAATTTTACTAATATTACTGTAGTACTTTATGATTAGCTTATCTTTATTCTTCATGTGATGTGTGTTTGTATACCCTAATGTATTTACCATAGATGGTATTATATTTAATTATAACAAATCTCACCATAACTCATGCTTCTTAATTTGCTTTTATTAATCACAAATAAGCTAAACTGTTTCATTTTTTTTTTATTAATTGTGCTTATTTATGCTTAAAATTGTAATTAATGGAGCAAATTTAAGGGGAGCATGCAACTGGCCATTGCATGCCGCCCTCTTGTGGTTGTTAAGCACCAACCAATAGGAACACAGATTCCTGTCCAATTCAGGTAAGTTGTTTGCTCCTCTTTCTTTGCTCCGCCAGTAATTAGGTAACGAGGACAAGATATCAAAATAATTCTTACAATATACTGTAGCCTTCCCAAGTCTAATAAGCACACATTTTGGTATCCATACTTGGTATAATTACAAAGCTTAGAAAAATATTAATAATATGGAATATCTATAGCTTGTGTCATAAATTTTACAATTGACAATCTTGGCTACTTGAGGTTAATACTTGAGGTTAAAGTTCAATGACAATATTCAAATAGCATTTTCTTGAGTTCTTTCATTTTTTGTGCCAGCCCAATAACTTAATAAAAATTCAAACCATAAGGCAAGACTTTTTGTATACCTTGTTACGCGAACTTAATTTCTTAAAGATCGTCAGAGAAGGGGGTAAAAAAATTAAATTTTGTTTTCTTATTTAGCAAATGGTTTTGCCAAAAACATCCAGAGGAGAAAATAAAAATGAAATTAATTGTTGAATATAAACAGTGGGATGGTTAAATGCTTTAAATTTATATAATTAAAGAAGAAATATACATATCTTATTCTTGGAGATTTCAAGGCAGCGGTGGGCGTAATAAAACAAAATTTTTTTTTTCTGAAATTTTTCTTTTTTTCATGGTGACGGCCGGGTGCGCTAATTGGCCAAAAATAAACTTGGCAATAGGTCCGCTAAACAAGGTTTAAAAAAAGTCTTGCCTAAACAAACATATATCTTGTATCTAATGAATTCTAATTAATTTTTAAGGAGTTCTTTCTGTAAATTAATAAAGGTATAATATGTTTACATGAACTGTTTTTTGCTTAACTTGCAGGGTGGTGCTGGGGGGAGCATGAGTATCAGCTGGCTGCCTGGGCTATCCGTAAGTGGAAGTATTACAGATTTACATCTATACGAGTAAGTACCGTTCAAACTTTTGTAAATGGTTATTCAAAACGAAACAAGAAATATGAAACAAAACAATTATGTAGAACTTGTTACATTATTATTACACCGTAATAAAAAGAAACATAAATGTTGAGAAAATGTTATTCAGGAGCACCCCACAGTCTTTCTTGGGTAATCATTGGTGCCAGGGGTGTCTACCTGAGCTTGGACCCCTTGTCGGGGAATTCCTTGTGCTGCCCCTGATTGATGTTACTGTACCCCGAATAAATCCAATCTTTGGTCAATTTAATCTAATGAGTTTTAAATCTCTGATTTTTGTTGTATTATTTTTTGGTTTAGGATGATTTGTGGGGCAATGCCATTCACCTAAAGGAGGCCAATGCTATCAGTGTTGAACTCAAGAAAAAGGTATGACAAGGCAAAACTGTTGATGATGATGATAAGGAGAAGGATGATGATGAGCAGAAAGATGATGTTGGGAAAGATGATGATGATTATTATGAGGAGAAAGATGATGATGATAATAAAGATGAGGATAACAGAAGAATGATGTTGATGATCAGGATGTTGATGGGGATGATGATAATGAGGAGGAGGAGGATGGTGATGATAAAGATGATGCTAAAGATGATAGTGATGATCATGAGGATGATGTTAATTTAAATTCAAGTTGAATTGCATTATTTTAAAATCAATCTTTTTTGGTGTTAGGTTGAGTTCCAATTTGTGTTGTTAACGGATACCCTCTACTCACCTCTGCCAGCGGAACTGCTTTCAGAGAAAGACAACAAAGATATAGGACAACGGCCATTTCCACGTACTGTTGTCGCAATTGAAGTTCAAGATAAGAAAAATGGAGCAACCCACTACTGGAGTATTGAAAAACTAAAGTATGTTTAACATAGATTTTTCTTTCAGTTTTTAGGTACTGAAATATTGACTATAATGTTAAATGTATGTAATTAATAAAAAATAATGATGCTAATAAAAATGAAAAAGATAATATAATTATTTTTGTCATGAAATTTATAGTGATGTGTGTAATCTAGACAGATAGGTAACATTTCCAAACTTGTATATAACTTAAATATAGAAATTTAAAAGTTACTCAAATTGCTATAAATAATTGTTTATTGATTTAAAGACCCTTTTGATCTCATTTTTTTTTCATTGTAGGCAGAGATTGGAAATGATGCGAGAAATGTATGACAACCAGAGTGACGGGATGTCGATGACCCCAGAATCGAATGGGACACTGGAGAACGCGATGACCTGTAGGGATCCATTCTACGACCGCTTCCCGTGGTTTAGGCTTGTTGGCAGGTATTGTAATGACACCTCAATTGAATCCTTTAAAAAAATGTATTATTGAGAATCTCTTCATTGCAGTTATTGTTATAATAATTTTACCTTCTTTCTAAAATCAGGTCATTCGTGTATCTTAGCAACCTATTAGTACCAATCTCATTGGTGCAGAAGGTTGCCGTAGTGAATGAGCGAGGTGATGTGCAAGGGTACCTTCGTATCTCCATCCAGCATGTCAGTCCTGAGGACGAGGCATTGGATAAGTCTTCTGGGAGGAAGCAGTCTGCTATTGCTAAGATAAGCTTCAATGATAAAGAATACTTCAACACCAAGGTAAGTGGTAGACATGCTTTAGATTCTGACTCTCTGCTCACAACTTACTTTACTTTACTGCCCAGTTTATAATGTCCCGTTCCCTGACGGTTCCACGTCAACAAGGGTTGGACACATTAATATCATGTCTCAGCCAGCGGTGGCGCCAGAAATTTGCCGACGAGGGGTCCGACGGAGGGGTCCGAACCAAGGGTCAATGAAGCATAGGTCGACGGCCTGGAGTAAAGTATACTAATACGGTATTTGTAATAGCGGTTACTTTCAACACTTGCATGTGTTGTGGCTGAGACTTGGTAAATGACAGCAAGCCAATTCCTTTAAAGCATCTGGTTATGAAGCACAAGTGCTCTAAAATCAGAAAGGAGCAAAACAGATAATTACTTTTTTGGCTTTTTTTTTTTTATCAGATGAAACGTAGTCCAACGGGTATGAGCCAATCAGCTTTATCGTCTGAAGAACTGCGCATTGTTGAAGGCCAGAGAGAAAACTCTGATCTAGGTTTGTTAATTTTTTAATCAATTTCATATTTAATTTCTTCCAAAAGAAATATATCTTTTTAACTTTAGGCTCCAGATAGTAAACTGAGAAATACAATATTTATGATGATATGAGCAAACTAAATGATTTTTTCAGATCTCCTTGAACATTGTAACGATGATACTGATAAAGATGAAATCGCCCTCAATATACCATTTGAGTCGTTTGTGGAGCCCCCTGAACACATGAAGATTGGCAGCAAGATGTGTTTCCGTGTGACTGTCCTTCAAGGCATGGGTATCTCTTCGGAATATGCTGATATATTCTGTCAATTCAAGTGAGTTTTAATTTTAAATTCTGTATAGTATTCAAACAACATGACATCTAAAAAATTTTGATTAAATAATTGGATAATTGTTTTGTAGTACCATGAATTTTAATTTTCATTTTAAAAAATTCAATTTCGTTAGTGGTATTTTGGACTAAATTTAACAACAGAAAATTCCAAAAGTAGGGAAATTCCATGATATTACTGTACAATATGACACAGTTTAAGAACAATGTTATTAGTTCTTATTAGTGATTGATACAAATAAAACAAATGTAAAATCATGTTTTTATCATTGATTAAATATATGATATTTTAATCAATATAGAAGTATGTAATTATTGGCATTAAAATTGCCTTTTACCATCAGAATTAGTCTGTTGTTTTGTGTCATGTCTAAATTAAGATATTCTTACAGCCTATTGCCTCAGAAAGATGGTTGTTTTTCTACGGACCCAGTAAAGAATCGTCGTTCTGGTGGAAGGCCTATTTTGGCTTTCTACCATAACCAAGACGTAAGTGAAGGTTGACCTACTGTAGTGATATATTCATATTAGAGCACTCTGGTGTATGGTTCTTTTCTTTTCTGTTGGGTATGGTTTTGGTTTATTTTATCACAAAGGCACTCAAAACATGTCAAAATATTCCCCAAAATATAAGATTAACAAAATTTGATTTGTTGAAATCTTAAAAGAATGTACAAAATGTTCTTATTAATGTTAAATTGGCAGTATAAAAGTACTGATTTTGAAGTATATCAAGAAGCAATTTTGAGAGCCTTTTTCATTGCTTTTTTGGCTGCTGTGTGGTAGATTTTTCTGTTTTGCTTTTATTTTTGACTGCGGGGCACTATTCTTTTTGATTCTTTTCAGTCTTTTACACGGGCATGAAGCATTCGTCACCGAACCTGTGCGCAATACTGGGAATTCTGGGCCACCCCTGGGATTTTACTTCGTGCAGGATGTAAGTGAGCATGGATTTGAAATTTTATTTCTTTATTATTTTCCGTAATTGTGGCAAAGACAAGCTAAACCAGTCTCTCGTCGCAATAATCGATTTTGAGTTATTAATACAGGGTTAAAGAGTAAATTAAGAGCTACAAAAACATAAAAAAATATTATTCAAATCCGACATTTCCTTATGAAGTTACAAGCGTTTAAACATACAGCTGTTTACAGAACAATATATGAAAAATCTAGTCTTCAAAGTTTATGATTTCAGACATTTCTCATGCAGAAACTATTATCAAATCCTTAAAAAGTGTTGTTTCAACATTGAAAATGGGACAAATAACAGCATAGCATGATGTATAGATATATAAAGGTTAGTTTAGTGCAATAAAATAGATTTTTAAAAAGTTGACATTCCAGCATGTTTTGGCCATTTTCTTTGAAACACGATTTAAGACGAGTGAATGGTTTGGCTTGTCTTTGCCACATTTACTTACAACTTATTTTTGTTTATTTTTTTTTATATTTTCAATTTGCACCATCTTGTTTATTTTGAATTATTTATGATTAGGCATACTATTGTTATTATTTTTGAAGAAATTTTTCTCTTTTGTTTAAGATTACTTTTTTGTTTTTAAATAAATATAGATATTAAACACAGTTTTTATTGGTTTTCATCAACATCATCTTGTTATTTTTATTATTTGTATTTTACAATTGTTACTTTTTTTACTACTTTATTTTCATGTTTTTCAAACATAATTTATTGATATCTACATTATTTTTATCATTTCTTTTATAACTTCTTTTTCCACTCCATGATACACAATAATATGAAATGTTTTGTGTTTGTACGTTTTGCCAAAATATGAATAAATTTGAAATAAAAATGACCTGATTATTATTTTGCGTTTATTTCAGCTTAAATAATTTTTTTATTTAACTTTTTTTCCCATTAATTTCATTCAAAATTTGATTTCTTCTTAGGGGAGAATAAAAATTGTATTAAACTATTTTAAATTATAGTCCAATATTTATTCAGAATATTTATATAAATGTGGGTTTTTTAATAGTGGAAATATACCATCAAATTTTAATGCACATTATGCCTGCAATGTAGAGGGCTATATTAGAGGCCTCTTAAATGTATTGCATGCTTCACTGCCTCTCAATACCCACTCAAAGCTAAGCCTGGCAGTTCACCTAGCTTTACCACTCATCGCCTTTCTGCCCATGTTAAGCATCATTATGATTTTTTTAAATAATTTAACTAATTGAATAAGTGGTAGATTTGAGTTCTTGCATCACATGTAAGATTGTAGGCATGCATGTGTTCTTGTCTTGTGTTCATGTTGTCACAATAATCATTCATGCAATTAGCATTATATCAAATCAACACACATTTATATTTATTTTAATTATATTATTTGTATAGATAGATTTGACATATATAGAGCAAGAAATGTATGTGTTAATTTTACTAATGGGCATTATTTGTGATATATTATTATGAGTAAAGTATAAGGTTATTCAGATTTTTTTTTTAAACTGATCTATTTTTATTACAATGAAATATTGTGATAGAGTTTTGATGATAGTAATAGAATAATAAAGTCTTGCAAAATAATATCAGTAAGAACGAACAATTAATATTCTAAATTAATATTGTATTTCTTTTTAGAAAATTGTATTTTGTCCCTTATGATTTAAACCTAAGACTAGAACTTAGAACATGTTAAGTAGTGTCTCGCATAGAAGAGAGCACTTAGTAATACTTTTACAAAATTGTTCTTGATTCAGAATCACGGAGGTCATTATGGTATTTAGCATTTAGTTTAATAATTGATTATGTTTTCCAATTTTTATTTTCCATTATAACCTTCCTCAAGCGCCTTGAGTATTCCTTGAAATGGATATGAGCGCTTACAAATTTTATTTATTATTATTATATTTCGACTTCAGCTTGTTGAACTCGGTTGGGCCCAATAAAGCAAACCAGACTAGAGAATGAAACAGTAGGAACTATTCAGTCGTATTACTCAACCTTTACAAAAGTAGATCTAGTGCCTGTGCTCGTCTGATGTTAATTAAAATTACATTTTAATGTATTATTATTATTATCATATATCATCATGTGACTTCATCCATTGTAGATCCAAGTGACAGTTACCAAAGCATTTGTTGACTACGTACGCACACAGCCAATCATGTTTGAGGTATTTGGCCACTATCAAGCCCATCCACTGCACAGCCAAAGTCAAGAGGTCACAAGGTGAGAGGTCATATCACTTATATCAGATTTTTATTTTTAAAAATATTTTGGTTTAGACATCTATGTTGTATGTAATTGTCAAAGTAACCTCTGCATGCATTCAGCAATTTTTAATGTTTAATATTTTATTCATAATTGTGTTTTTAAAAATCTTTTTTCTGTGTGTACCTCTTCAACATAGGTTTTACATTTATTTGAAATTTTCCATAAAGTGAATATATTATACATAATTTTGCCCAGAAATATTTACATAATATTCATAAGATATGTTAAACTAAAATGATAGTCCTTTTTAAATTCAGCTGATTTGTTGATTTGCACATACATGGGTGTGACATGACAACCCAGCTAGCTCTAGGTGTGATATGACATAATCATGCCTGCATATGGATGTGAAATGAATATCATCATGTCCATACAGTATATGGGTGTGATATGATATCATCTGTCCCATATACTCTATGAGCAAATCCCATTTTTTTCACAGAAAATGTGATAGTGTGGACAGCATTTTAAATGAATAACCTTTAACCTTTTATGAGACATACAGTACATCCTTTTCACATGAACAGAATTTCAAATAGTACACAAATTGTAACCAGGTTTGGGTTTTGTGAAACCAAATCCATGTAAAACTTTGAGAGATATTAAATGTTTTAGAGTGTTGTAGAAATGTGATCATGTTTTATGTTTTCAGCTTGGGCAATGCCACAATTCGGGCAATACCTGTGCTCCCTCCAAGAATCTCGTCTCGATCGCTGTAAGACAAAGCTAAAATAGAACAGCTAATAATGTTTGTAACATGACTAACGTTTGGCTTCTGCAATGATAATGTTTGCATGAATTTCATGTTACATTTTATTATGTTTTTTTATAATTATCATTTTATTAGTTTATTTTAATAATATATAACTAAATATTTCCTTGTGCCATTATTGTTTTCAGCAATAAAAATAGAAGTATTTAACGCATTACATTATTATTTTTTTGCCATTTGCAAAAAATATAAAATATGACAAAATCCTGTTCATTCTGATCTATCCTGAACCGAATCGTCTCCCAAATATGGAACCCCTACCAACTCTCAGTGTTGCCGCTTGCCACCATCACATTGGTTGACCCTTTGTCCCAGTACCTGACCTCACTTCTTCCACACTTCAAATGTATTTTTATTGGTAACAATAAAATTCCATGAGTTCTTGATAGACCCTTCTTTCTTTTGGTTTAAAGGGTGGTTTATTGATACATAATTGATTCTTATATAATATAATTTCATAATATAACACCTATCAACTATATTTTTATTATATGTTATATGCTGATAAATTTATTATAGAGTAATACTTTACACTATAACAGTATATTACACAAAGTATATCAGTAATGTGTAGTCTAACAAATTATATAAAAAATATTATTTAACTGTATGTGAGTGCTGTATGTATATATATATATATTTATCTAACTATTGATTTAGATTAGACTGTGAGGCTAATAGAATAAACAATCACTTACTTTGCATTTTTGCTTACTATTATAATAAACACATTAGAACAATGTATTAATTTGTTTGTTTTTTTTAACATGAAAAAATAAATAATGACTGTACTATACAGGACCTTACAAAGAATTCTTTTTCTTTTTTTGGTTAAAAAAAATTAGCGCAGAACCTTATCCCACAAATTTATTTTAGGCGACATGGAAGTTGGCTTTGCTTGTGTTGGTGTATGTAATGGAATGAGTCTCATCATAAATTAAAGTCAATTTTTTTATTTAATACACAAACATTCTAAAAAAAATTTTGCTTCAGCCATTTAAATTGAACACCCTTCTAATGACAAAGATTGAATGATGTTGATGATGGCGATGGTGGTGGGATGGTAGTGGCAAATTGCAATTATGATGATGAGGATAATGGAGACTTTTCATTATTGTTGGCAGCCAAGCCATGCATATTAGTGCATGCTGCTGTTGAATTTTACAAGTATTCATTTATATCCAGCAAAGTTAATAGCACTTATAAATATTCTGGCAGACATCTTTATCTAAAATAGAACACTTTAGAATCTGCAATTTTAATTTTCTTTTTTTTTATTGGGTCATTATTTCATTTGGATCATTTATCCTATGATTTCTCACTAGAAGCATGGAGAAATAACATACTGTATTCTTCCATGCTTTAGACATTAATGATTTATTTTAATTCAGCAGTGTTGACATAAAAACGACTTTCATTTTGTAGGTTACGGCCAGCGAAACGAAGCTTCCCTTCATCTCTTCCATTGGCCCGCCCTGTGCCCTCTCCTAAACAGGGACCATGTGTGTCACTGCCATGCAGCACAAGTCATCTGCACTCCAAACATGATATTCTTTTGTGGGTCGAAATATGTGAACTAGCACCGTCTGGCGAGTAAGTGGTTAACCTTTGTTGAATATTTAATATTATTATTAATATTGTTGAATATTTAATATTATTATTATTATTATTATTATTATTATTATTATTATATTATTATTGTGTTATTGTTGTGATTCTCAACATGTAAATAATTATTTATCATCATCATGATCATTAACATTGTCATTTATTATTGTTTACTTTGCTATTTTTTTTTCTATTACTATCATCATTACTTTTCCAGGTATATTCCATGTGTGGTTGATCATCCCAATAAGTCTCCACCTGGAAGCGGTTGCTTTATGCTTCATCAAGGCATCCAGCGAAGACTCGCCATCACAATTGTTCATGAACCTGCTAAACAACTAGAGTGGAAAGATGTCAAAGAGTTGGTTGTCGGTAAGTTTCTTCTACTTCAGTAACCAACATTTGATATCGGAAACATTTTCTATTCTGTCTGATAGCCCACATGGTGTCAGTATTCGATGGAACCAGAAAATAATCAATCTTCTGCAAATTATTTGCAAGTTCTTACTACTATCTTGTCTTCCTGGCGATAGGCATAACCACAGGTAGCAAATGAAAATAAAAATGTTATATTTGTTGAGTACGGAACAGACTAAAAAATTGAGAACTGGAACGTGTAGCTCAAATACTTATACGTAATTTTTTTCATTTTATCATTAAGGACGCATTCGCACAAAACTTGAAGTAAACGAGCCAGATTATGAGCTGTCTGTTTTGTCTCTCAACCTTCTTCCATCTGGTTATATACAATATCCAAATGATGACAGGTAAGAAAGGGATCAATCCTTTCACATGATAATAATGGCCATTAGGATGGTGGTCGATTTTTGGTGATGATATTTATTAAAGTGATTAAAGCAACCTTTGACATAGCATTAGGGAACTCATATGCTGATATTCATATAACTTATATAACTATATTCTTCTACTACTACTATTTTACTATATAACTTTTAGTAATCTAAAGCTTTTCAACACTATGGTAATTATTAAAAATATATATATATACTGTATGAATATGTCCATAGAGATTAAAAAGTGGTAATGTATAGAAATGCTATAAATTATTAATTATAAAGTATCACTATTTCAAATTTGTTGGTCTTTATCTTCCTTTACAGGATATTCTTCCGGTTTGAGGCAGCGTGGGATAGTTCCTTGCATAATTCAATTTTATTGAATCGTGTTACCCCCTACAGAGAACATGTTTATCTAACATTATCAGCCTACATGGAGGTAAGGCCATGAACTTGTGTTACTAATAAATATTGCAGCTGTGTGTTTTTTTAGTATATACACTTTCAATTCTAAAGAAAATATAGTAGAACAGCTTTTTTGGGAAAACCCTATGGACACTTTTTCTTGAAATGTGAGGGAAGTCCTTGACTACCCCCCTAATAAGGGTACGCTTGGATCCTTTTAATGGCATTGAGGAGTAATGATCCAGATCCAGTACAACTAATAGACTCAAAATAATATTTCATTTACATTTTTGTTTGGCGCAACTTCTGAGCCATGCTACAATCTACTGCGAACTGTTGATGTTAACACTAAGGAATTTAATTTTTAATGTTACTTAATATATCATTTAACATTTTAAAACTTATTTTCATAACATTTTTTTTTAAGTTTCTTTTTTTTTATTTTTTGTTTTTAAGCACTTTTTATTATATTAAAGTCAGTAATCAGTACAATCGCTAAATAGTGATATAGATATATAGTTTTTTTTATATTAAATTAACCAGCTGCATATTACATAGAGTTAATTGGATTTTCCTGCTTAAAATCTAAAAATATCCCATTTAACTACAAGGTGGGTTTTTCAGCTGTGTAATCAATCAAAAAATAAACCATGCATGTACAAGGTAGATTTGTCAGCTGTACATTCAATCAATACTGCAGATGCAGACTTTAAAGTTCAAGATTTATGTTTTCATCTCTTTCCTCAACTAATGTTGTATAGACACGTCTTTGGTCTCTTGCAATTCTTTGGTTCCTGATGTCTTGCTCTGTACAAAGGTTTCTGCATGATAATGCTCGCTTTCCATGGAAACGAACCATGTAGATAATGACGCATGCTGTTGCAAAGAGCAAAATTGTTGCAGTTATGGTAAATGTCTTCAATGCATTTACTTTGCCATCATAGGATGATGTTTTGTTTTTAGAATCAATTGGCCCATTATTAGTCAAAGTTACACTGGTTACTTGACTCTCTGATTTATCAATCACTTCCACCTTGTAAGTAACACTTACATTATTAAAAATGTTGTCTGCATAGCAGACATAACTGCCTTCTTGTTGAGCAGAAACACTGTGAATCACTACATGTTCTTGGGTAATGGCTAGGCTGGCACTGTTGAGATTTTTTGGAACCTCCCAGCAGACGATTGGCCTAGGAAAGCCACTTGTGCTGCAGTTGAGGATAACTTCATCACCAGGACTTGCTGATATTAAGGTCTGTCTGTTTTTTATGGATGTGTTCTTGCATGGAGTGGTCATGCTTGAGGAGTTCAAAGTGGCAGTTTCAATTCCTTCTAAATTTGATGGCATGGCACATTTTCCCAAATCATATTTGGTGGATCGAACATGCTTACTATTGTTGAACCAGTTTACCATTTGCAGGATGTCACAATCACACCGAAAGGGATTTCCTTGCATTTCTAGATATAGTAAAGAGGGCACCATGCTAAAGAAATCTGCTGAAGGTGCAGAATTAAGTTTATTTTCTGCAAGATTCAGGTCTTGCAAATACCTTAATATTTTTTTATTTGCACAAGTTTCATCTAAAATTGAATCTTCATCTTTAAAAATGTCAGCATTTAAATATTGCAGTTGATTTTGGCGCAACTTTAAGGAATGTAAATTATCCATACCACCAAAGGATGCAGCTTCAATGAAATTGATCTGGTTTCCTGCAAGATTCAAAGATTCGATGCCAGGAAGGTGTTGCATGAAGTCTTTTGTGATTTCTTTCAAATTATTGTCATAAATATCTAACTCAGTCAATGAGTGAAGACCTGAAGACTCCATTCCACTAGTGTCTGACAATAATATTTCCGGTTGGAGATTTTCTATGTTGTTTTTGCCAAGGTATAAATTCTGGAGATTTTCCAGATTAGCAAATGTTCTATTTTTAATAGTGCTTATATTGTTAGATTCAAGATTTAGCATTTGAAGCTGCTTGAGATCATCAAATACAGCTGGTATTTGTGTGAAAATGTTACTTGAAAGATCTAATCTGATTAGGTCAGACAAACTTAAAAAAATATTGCTTGGCAATTCTGAAAGTTGATTCCCAGAAAGATCCAGACTTACTAATGTTTCAAGAACACGGAATACATTACTTTCAATCAACTTAATTTTGTTAAAGCTAAGATCCAGTTGTGTCAGACCTGTTAATCCATTGAAAACTTCATTCTGAAGTGATGGCAACATGTTACCATCAAGATACAATCCCTCCAGTTGTGTCATATACTGAAACGATCCCAGAGCAATTGATGTTATCTTGTTGTTTGCCAGAAACAGCTCTTTCAGTGAAGCATATGGATACAAATCTTTAGCATTAATGCTTGTAATGTTGTTGCTACTAAGGTGAAGTGAGATAAGATTTTTACATTCTAAGATGATTGGTGGAATACAGGTGAGGTCCAGATTATGACATCTACATTGATGCATCAAAAAATTCCATTCACAAGTTTTTCCTTCTTGATTGCAATTTGCAGATGCTTGCTTGACAACAAGTATAATAGCAGCAAATACAATGTACATCTTGATTTCCTAAAACATAACAAGAAATAAAATTGTAAGAAAATAATAATGTAATATGATACTATTAACTATGGAGCTACTAACTAATTGTTATAATAATTAGAGCAAACTAACCTTTAGTGTGCTATAAGCTAATTGTTATTATGATTAGAGAAAATAAGAATGATTTAGACTGGATTATTTTTTTCATTCATTTATTCTTGAGTTATTTATATAGCACCCACCCCAAATTCCACCTCAAAACCCACAGCAAGTATTTGTAATTGCACTGGCAAGTAGCATCTTTAGATTAAGATTTAGATTAACAATTTTTATGTCAGTTTAGTCCAGACTCTTACTAGTTTTTAATGTTGTATTTTTATACAATTTAATTGAAAATTTTAAACATTGTAATGGAGTATGCTTTGATCCAAAGGAAGGATGCCAAATATATCATTTTTTTTTTTGAGGTTTTTGAATAATTGAAATGCCAGACTAATAATTCAGCTTGCTGTATGAATTCACTTTTGATAATAGCAAATTTGTTATTGAATTTTCCAAAGAAGACTGAACTTTAGTCTTCTAATTTTTTTAAATAAGTTTTTAAATAATAATACTTTAGGCCTATTTATCCTCATTATAATTAGAAATCGGAAATTTGGGCTGGGCCCTAGGAGATCCACGGCAGCCGCAGTGCTGCGCCACCCGCCTTAGGCCCTATAAAAAATATTATTAGTTTATCACCCTATCTGGGCAGGAAAAGTGATGAGGGAGGGAGGCTTTTTTTTTTTTTTTTTTATTTTGCTAAAGCCAAATATAACCCTTGGTTTGGTTGCTGGTGCATTGATATTCAAAGTAAAACATGATTTAGATAGTGCAAACAATATCTACTAACTATTTAATAAAATAAATGAAAAAAATAAATAAATAAAATTTAATTTTTTCTAAAATTTTTTTTTTTCTGTACCATAAAGGCATGCGCGCGAGGGTGATAAACTGATCATTTTTTTATTGGCCTTAACTATATAAAGGGACACAAGAAACAGGAACAATACCTCTCAGCCAACCACTTAGGTCAGTTCAAACTCATTGCAAATCATCATTAAGAAACATTCACAATAATTATACAAATATTACTTACCAGCAGCATGAAAATTACGAGTGACATTCAATAACAATCTGTGTTTTAAAGTGTTTCTGCCCATGATAGGTTATACCACTTTAACATAGGGAATAAAATTAATTTAATAACTAGGACAGGCTGACCTATGACAGAAATTTTTAGCAATCTGACTTTGATTCCCTGAGGGTTAAAGCTAATTATCAACAAAAATTTAGATTTACGATCTCTGTTAGAGTTGATCTGTTATTATAATTATTAATCGTTTCAATCATCAAAGCAATAGCAATCTTAATTACAAGTTACTCTGTCAAAAATTATGTATACCTTGTGGGCCTGTTGAAGACACATTATATAGCCCTGCTGTTATTAAATCCTATTCTAAAGTCTCACCACAGGGAAGTGTGCATAGCAACTTCTGAGTACCTTTACTGTTCTTTCTGAAACCATCTACAGTTGTTTAATAAGTACAATACATTTAGTATGTTGATACAGAATGTCTGTCTGTCTGACCATAATAGGTCCATGGTCTGACTTACTAGAATAATAATGTTTAATCAACCGTACAAAACAAATATAGCATTTTCAGCTCTCTGGCAATGCACGTACGCAGTCAGCAATTTTCTGTCCACATACCTTGGGTATATCCATATTTGCTCTTGGATAAAGATACACAAAATATATACTCATAAGTATAGTTGTTGAAAGGCCAAAGTCTACAAACTACACACTGTTGCCCACTCTGCAGACTCCATACAGCTTTCATACTTACCTTATCTCAGCCACAGGTATGCTAATCTCAGTGAGATTGTGAAAGATCAAGTAATGAGTGACAGAGTGACCCTCCATGTACACCTGGCAACAGCGTCAAAGTTTATGTTTCAAATATGCTGTCAACTCAACACGCTGCCATTATCATATTGATTCCACACTAAATTATCATACAGGTACATGTATACAATATCTCAAATCAAAAGGAATGTTTTTCTACTACCATTCAGTACTAAAAATATCAATCAAAAAATCAAATTTAATACATGAGATATGTAAAATCTTATCGAAAATATTTGCAAAACCTTGCTAAAAATTTACAGAATTCTAGCGTAAAATTACTTGTACCACAATGGAAATGTAGGCATTCACACCTCATACACAAAGTCGGATATAGATCCTGTATTCACTCCATGTTCTAAGCACATCATGCCTGCTTTATTAGCTAATAACTACATTTAATTGTTTCATTTGTATTCCACTCAGCACGGGTTATTACCGGTTGACTCTGATAAAATATTTTAAATAACAGTCCTGGCCTAAAATTATAGTAACAAAATCAAGAATTTCTTGTTCTTATTCTTTATTTGCCAAAACAACAAAGTACAATGGTCATGGTGCTACATTATACAGAATACAAAAACAATAAATTGAATGAGGTGGGTAGGGAGACAAAATCGGATTTTAATCATCATAACAAAAAGTCTGTGAACCCCACTCATCCAGTTAAATATTAATAATACAATATTGTTAATTATAAATAAGAAATATACTCTTACATTCTCCAGCTGTTCATATGAGCCCTTCCAATTCCAAAGCTGTTTTTGTAAATAGTTGTTGCTCTGTGGTGTATTTCTGCTTGTAGAAAACATATAGACACACAGTTAGACAATGCTTTCCTATAAGGTGATCCCTGGACTTGTATCTGTAATCTGAGCACAGATCTAAAAATTGTTCCTATTGTTTCCACATAAATTGGCAATAGGCCCACTATATTTCTGCTTTGTATATCAACTTTGACCTTTCACTATTAAATGATAATACAAAATATAACCTTGACTGTCTGCTTTAGTTTTTAGAATGCAATTTGAAATGTTATTGGTGGAGATGCTAACTGACATAACATAGGGATCATGACCCAAATGTTCTCAGCTATTTTTAAACTATTAAATATTTGAATTATGTATTTTTATATTTATGATTTCAACAGGGGCATATGCCTGTCTCTTATACACATCTAGATGTGTATAAGAGACAGGGCCTGGCTGAACTAAATCCGTATTCCAATTAAAAACTTAATGGTCTTTTTTTAGTATTTTAACCCACTTAAGTGAAAATAATTTTCTGCCATGTCAGCACTCCTGCAATTTATTGAATTTTATTAAATTTAATGCTACTAGAGTCTGCGATTGACCCCCTGGTCTCTCTTCCAATTAAAACTTAATGGTCATTTTTAGTATTTTAACCCACTTACGTGAAACAAATTTTCTGCCATGAGGGATACGTCAGCATCCCTGCAATTTATTGAATTTTATTAAATTTAATGCTATTAGAGCCTGCGATTGACCCCCTGCTAGTCTGTCTGTACATATAACCTGTCGGTGCATATCTCTGCAAAGCATCAAGTGAATTCCATTGGTTCATTGTTTTTACAACGAGAATGTTTTTATAACCAAAATGTTTTCTTACTTTTACTTGGTAACTGTGGATCTATTTTTTCTCAGTTGGAAAATTGTGGCCAGTCAGCTTGTTTTACCAAAGATCTTTGCCTCCAGATCCATGAGCGTGATGCTAAAATCACAACCACACGTTCCTTTCGAAATTTCTTTGGGGGTGGCTATTACAAATCATCTGACTGGTATGTATATTTGCCAACCTTTGATTACTAAATACAACACATTTAAGTAGGCTTATTTGGTAGAATAACAGGAAAACCAGACCCATTTTTAACACTACTTTTACTATATTATCGTAGGTGGTGCCATTTCAAATAATGGTGTAAGATATTTGTTCAACTAGATAATATTTTTTATTCCTTTCTAATATTCTTATGTAAGCTTCAAAATTACTTTTTTTTTCAGTAATCGGGTCAGTGGTGTGTATGAGCTATCATTGAAGAGGTCGTCTGATGCATTGAGTCCAGGTTTGTGTTTTTGTTTATAAATATCACCATATGATCATGCAATGGAATCAAGTCTTTATAGGACTAATATTTGAATAGTTTCATCTGATTTGCCATTGTGGTAGCACTGTTTTAATTGGTTTATTAAAGATTAAAAGAGTTCTAATATACATATATATGTTCATGGCAGATCCAAAGTGCTTTTGGAGTTCCTCTCATGTTAGGGCTTCAGATGCCTATTTCACCTGTAAGCGATCACAATTTTAGCCATTTTAATTTCTTATCCAAGTGATTTCACCCTGAATTTATTTGTTTTTTGGCTGTTGCCAGGAGAAAGGGGTACAAGCCTCCCTTGTGCCACCCCAGGGTCTGCCACTGATATGTGCATGGTGTAACTCAGTCTGTTCCACAAACCATCAAGCTGTGAGTTGCTGGGTTAGCAGCTTTGTAATATAAGATGGTTAATTATGTTCTATTTAAAATCTCTACAAATTTTTTCTATAATTTGATATTTGCAGCTTTATAAATCTGCACAATAACAAGTTTTTTTTTATACAATAGAGCGCCGCCAATGATCTAGGATACCAATGATCTAGAATGAGGTCACTTCACTTGTTGGTGGCGCTGTTCCTCAGTTAATCAATAGATTTCATGAAGGATAATGTAAAATATGCCCTAATGTATAAGTCAAATATTTTATCCCATTCCTCTAGTTCTTTTTTTTGGTCAATTCAACACTCATCTTTTTTTCTCATTTATTTATTTTATATCTCAGTATCTGATATATTTGACATTCTACTGTACATAATATTATTTAGTATGTTTTATATTTAAATTGCTAAAAAGGTTCACACTTCCTAACTGCACAATTTTATAAATTAATTACTCCTCACTTTTGTAGGTAAAATGACTAAATCTATTTAATTTTCGGTTTAATGCTTAAAAACAAAAAAAATATGATTTTAGAGCAATAAAATATTGAATTATAATTATTTGTTATTGTTATTTAAACTATAATTATTATTATTATAGTATTCTTTTTCTTTTTGCCAGCACCGCTTTGTTTTGTTTATATGTTATGTTTATTTCCGTTGCTATTTTTATTTCATTCAATTTTCATATTCACTAATCACATTAACCAACTTTATTTGTAAGGCATTTAATCCCATGTCACATCATAATTGTTGCCTTCCCATCATGCCTCTAGATTAAATTTTCCCTCCAAATGCCTTTAGTGTAACTCACTCCACAATAAATATTTAGTGTTGAATCCTTACCTGCTTAACTGAGAAATTTTATATTATTGTTTATTGATTTATTTATTTCATTGACTCGAGGGCTGGTATTGTGAAATTTTGATTAAATATAGCAGCTATTTACTTTTCTCTATTTAGATAACATATCAATTGTTATCAATATTGAACATAGAACCAGTAAGTATAATAAATCTGCAAATATTTCTTCTCTAACACCCAGGCAAATCTTTTAGCCACCATGATCTTCGGGAGCTTCTGGAGTCAACCTCCCCTATCTCCCCCGCGTACTCTTCTCCCATGGGTAAGAAAATAGCTGTATTATACCCCGGAATGAGCCAAACTGTAAAAAAAAATACTTAAAATTGCTGTCATGACATCAGACAAATTATTTAGCAGAACAAATAGCACATAATCATTAAAAAAAAAAAAAAAATTAAAAATTATAATTTTAAAAAATTATATAAACATATAGTAACATTTTACAGTTTTTCTAGATCTTTTTGTAATTAAAAAATATACAGTAAATATTTGATACTCTAATCAAAAATATATTGTTGTTTTATTACTAGTAAAAATAATCGCCATTATAGGTTGTATATTAATTGTAATCCAGAAAATTGGACCAACTTATAAATCTAATGCCTTACACAAAATTGAGTGTCCAAACTTGCATGGAAAATTCTCACATATTATTTCTATCGCATTTATTTCTAATTTTTCGTTAATTTTATTCAAGATATTTTTTTGTTTTCAAAAGGTTCCTTCATTTGGTTACTTGTTCTGTTTGTTTCTGCTTATAATTTTAGCCAACTGATGTTAGTTTTTGATGGCCAATTTCATATTTTTATAACCATAATTAAAACATTTTTAATAATAAAAAGTGAGATTTGTATGTTTTTTATTATTTATTATTAATTTGGCTCATTCATTGGGGCATATTAAATACATGTTGCACGAATATAACTATTCCCCCTGTTAATTTGGGTGAACCACTGTGAAAGTGATCAGTTTTTTGCATTTGAACTTTAGTTTTGAATTGTTTGGTAATTTCATTCAAAAAAGTTACAAGTATTTCTTCCCAAAGGTTGTGTGGGTATTTTAATTTGTTCATTATATATTTGAAAACATTATGTATGTTTTAGTGAGAACATTCTGCCTGTTTAGATTCATTTTATTTCTGTATATTAAGTTATATCATCATTAGTTGATCTTTCTGTTTATGGAAAAGGTATACTGAATTACTGATATTTTCTGTCATTTATTTATATTCTTATGTTTGATCATCCATATTAGTACTTATAGTGTGTTTCTTCTACTTAGATCAAATATACATCTAATATTGTGTTTAGGTTTCTCCACACACTGCTAAGATACAGAAACATTAAAATTATAATCCTGAAAAATTTGAAAAAAAAGTATGAAATTAAGTCAAAAATTGCCCTCAATGTTTCCAATACATTATCCTCACTCCACATTCTTTTTTTCCTATTCATTTGTATGTTAGTTCGTGTGCAACTTGTGAATAGAATATCAGTTACCAGTTATGTATTAAATAAAACACCTCACCTGGCCCAAAAATATTAATATTACCTCACTAGTTAAGCTACGTTGGCCCTTTGCAAATGCCTGTGGCAATGTGGTGAAGGTGCTTGGCCACTCATCATAATTTTTTCTCACAACCACACACCCACTGCTCAAGCCTCATTATACAGACTTTGGCGCTTAAGGGAGATTATGGAAGGGTCGCAATCCTTTTGTATGCCCATATATGTGCCTATATATGGTCATGAAGTGATGTCATCATGACCATATTTAGGCATGTCACATGAATGAGTTAAAAACAAAATGGTATGAGAACAACAATAGCTAATTTTCCGTAATTGTAATTACACAGGACTAGAGCTAGCAAATACTTATGTTTCAGTAAAAAAAAAATAGTAATCAAGACGGACACTGCCTGCATACTTACCATGGTTACCCATCTGTTTTCACTTCTTTTAAAAACTGTGAATGTTTCTGTTCTGAATTTAAATTTGCATTCAATTATATTAATATTCAGTTGATGTTTGTTGGATTTTGTTGGATTTGAAATTTGAATAAATGGTATTTTCAATTTTTTTCTTGTTTTCCTTTCATACCATCGTTCATCATTTTTGTTTATATCAGGTACTCAACGGAGACTCCGCAAAGTCATAGACACATCTGGTACATACGTGCGAGGCGAGGAGAACTTGAAAGGCTGGCGACCACGTGCCGATTCCCTTATTCTTGATCACCAGTGGGAACTTGAGAAAATCAAAAGGCTTGAAGAGGTAGGGTCAGAGGTTAAGCATATAATGATTATAGCAGTCACAATTACTTTGGTTGGATTGGCTAATTTAGAAGTATATTTAGATTTCATGATATTAAGTGGTGTCAAACAACGGGTACCGTGTCTATATTTGTCTATCAACTAATCAATTAATTATTTACAATGACTATATTGGATAGGTGGAAAAAATTTTGTTGTAATATGGCTACTTATTATATGACAGCAATTCAACATATTTCGGTAGAGCAATCAGGTAGTCCATTTTTTATGCAACATATTTTTCAGTTTAGCTGTTTTAAAGTTTTTCTTAATGTAATGATATTTTTTTTTCTTGTGTAAATTACCGTAGTGTTGTAATTCTTTTGTAATGTGGGCCTAAAATTATTTCTACAGTTCAGCTTAGGCTGTGATTGAATGATAAATAATTTTTGAAAGAAACTGTTTATATAAGTACGTCCATCCCAGAAAAAAAAAAAAAAAACATTAGCTAAACAAAGAATATGAAACTTTTAAAAATTATTTAAGAAATATTTTCAAATGCTCTGCATGTCATCCTAAAAAACCTCAGCGGTCTGGTGTGGTATATTTTAGAGGTTTTTAGTTTGTTTTGTTTTTGAAAATTTACAGTTTTTTTACTACTCTACTTGTAAATTGAAATTCAGGTTGAAAAAGCAAGGCACACTCTCTCCTTGAAAGACAAACTAAGCGGGAATGTAAAGACATATGAACGAGAGCCACTCACAGAGGACGAAGAGGATGATGAGGACGCCGTCTTTTCACCTGAAAAACAAGACTTGCTTACCAAATGCTTGAAGCTTCTTACTCAAGAGAAGTCACAGGTGCCTGACTTACCACATGTACAGGTGAACATTAATTTGCATAAATACTTGTCGTCTTAAAGCCAGGCACACACTGCATTGTAAGGTGGTCGTATGACCGCCCCCAAAAAATCCATATTCAGTTGATGATGCAACGCCGTCCTCTGAATGTCAATAGGGAGCTTTCTAGTACACGACTACGGTAGGACGTAGAACGTAATGACGTCACTAAAAATCATCTGCGCATGCGAGAACATTAAGGCCACCTAGATTCTGAAACACAATTTGGCCAAATCTACATATGCAGAGAACGTAGGACGCCAGGTAGGACGGTCACGCATGTGTGATTCCGTTCTAGCGTTGCGTCGTCACACAAATCCAAAGCTCACTAATGGCAGACTGAGCAGGTTCAGTAAAAAGATTCAATTGTGCGTGTCGCGTTGTGTTTTCCATACAGTTGCATCAGCCAATGACCATCAGCGCAATGTATGCGCAGCTTTTGTTTATTGGCTGGCTTAGGTAGTTACATGTTTACAGTTTCTTCAGGACTTGATTTAGAGCATGTGTATGGCTTTATTATAATAAAATAATAATTTTTAAAATTATGATCAAGTTGTTGGACAAAAAATCCTTTCTTCAACAGGTGACTGGAACACCAAGTACAGATGGAGAAAGCCCAGAGGAAGGTGGAGGTATACGTGACTTTGGACCATGCCCAACTGTGCAGACAGAAACTTTACGGAAATGCGTTTCCGAGTCAGATTTACAGAGCCTTTCTCCTAGGATTGCTCGTCGTTTACCGGTGCCAACAGACCTCCCTGGAATCCTGACTCAGGAAGTTCCAGAAGATCTAATAAGTAGGAGACGAAGATCCCTTTATATTCCTGAGGTGGAAGAAGTCAGAATAAGGTGAAATTATTAATTAATTAATTAATTAATTTGTTTATATTTTGTTTGTTAAAAATTCAGTTTTCTGTTCTCAATAATAACAATTACCATTTTGTTTGTTATTTTATTATATTTATTGTCTTATTATTTTATATATATTTATTTATATACTTTATTTGTATATTTATTTAATTGTATTTATTGTTAATTTTTCAGCCCAATTATTTCCCGACGAGGCTACCTCAACTTCCTAGAAGAGAAGACCAAAGGATGGGTGACACGATACGTAATAGTCCGCCGCCCATACGTGTTCTTCTTCAACAGCGAGAAAGATCCCGTTGAACGGGGCTTAATTAACTTAGCTACTGCCAGAATAGAATACAGCGAGGATCAACGAGCAATGATTGGGGTAAGCTTATTATTTTTTTATATAATTTGATTTGAATCAGATTCATTTTGGGTTAAAATTCATACAAGATACAGTACATACATTAAAATTACAAGAACAAGGTAAACAAAGAGAGTGGTGCTAGCCAATCAAGGATGACCAAAAGTACACAAATGTGCTATTGTCATATGGCTCAGGAAGGCAGCACTCAAAGCACAAAGAATACAACACAGTACAAGTCAGCTGCATATGATGACTGTATTTTGGTACAAAATATCATATAGACAAACATAGCAATCTCATTGTTAAAAAATTATAATTATTGCTTTAAACTGCTATAACATGAAATGAAGGTGTTTTTTGTTTCTATATCTTTTCAGACTGCTAATACGTTTTCTGTCTGTACTAAATTCCGTGGATTTCTACTTCAAACAGTAGGAGACAAGGATGTTTTTGATTGGTTATATGCATTCAATCCACTTCTAGCCGGTTCAATCCGGTCAAAGATTTCCAGACGTTCGCCTCAAATGCTTGTTTGAATAGAATTAGCCAACATTCTCACATACCTATCCTCTAAATGGCCTCATGTTGATTGTTCAGCAAATATCAACCAAACAAAATCACCTACTAAATATGATAATTAGGATGCTATAAATATAATTACAAAATATTTTATGAAGTGTATAAAAGAATTAGCCAATCTTAGTCCAATTAAAAGATATCTCTACATCAGTTGGTAGACTTACAACCTCCCACATAACATAGGTGGTGGTTAAGTATATTCTGGTGTACAATGGTTAATAGAGTCCCTGTTTGTATGTTAGAACCAGTCCATTAACATATGTACATTAATTATAAATGTCTGTGCAAGTATTCTCTAGTCTGCCACATGCTATAGCATCTCTTACATCAGATATGTACTTAAATATCCTAAAACACAAGCCAAATTTATAGAGATACATGCTAAATTTTAGCTTGATGACCAGGTAGAATACATGCCCTACTACAGCGTACATGCCAAATTTTCTGCTCTGTATACATTCCCATTTGCAGCATGTAGACCCTATAGCAGAATACATGCTGCAGGTAGTTTTACATTTCAATATCAGCATATATGCCCCATTTACAAGATATCTGTACACTCCATGCAAGTCAATTAAATGTGTGCATACATGCCTGTTGGGCTGCTTACTTCCTGAAAACTATTGTAACTGGGTTGTAATGTTTATGACTGTGTATTGTCACCTCATTCTGAAATGCTGTTCCTATTTGACATTGTAACACTAGAGTCAAGATTCTAACTGTTTGTATTTAACTTATTCTAGATGAAGAGTAGATATAGCAGTAAATGAGATAGCTATATCCAAAATACAGATGCTGGTAAAATATAAAATAACAAGTCTCACCATTAAACAATTAGAAATTTAATTGGCTATTAATGCTAAAATATTGACTATTTTTTATTTGGCATCTCTGAAATTTAAAAAAAAAGTTTTCTTGTTAAATATAGTTCATAGTTTAAGTAGTTTAAGTAGTAATAAATGTGCATCTGTTGCAAGGCAAGTGCATCCAAACCAAATTCTGATTGGTCCAAATAGCATCTGTTGCTAGGCAAATGCATTTAAATCAGCTTCTGATTGGTTGAAAGTACAGTACATATGTTGCTAGGCCAGTAAAGCCACTTCTGCTTCTGATTGATCCAATCAGCATCTGTTGCTATACAAAAGCATTTACATGAGCATCTGATATTGGTCCAAATATTATCTGTTGCAACTAAAATCACACAAGCTTCCGATTGGTCTATGTAGCATCTGTTGCTAGGCAAATGCATTCATACCCTTTTCTGATTGGTCCAATTCACATGAAAATAAGCAAGTGTAGGCCATTTACCCTAAGACTACCACGGAGGCATGTGCATTGACTAACCAATAGTTTTGTGTACTAATTGTGTGTATTGTGTGCAGTGTTTTGTCAGGAGCTTTTTGTACGCTGTAGTAGTAATGTAAAAAGACAACCTCAGTCCCGTCCTTAAAACTTTTCTTATAAAATCGCTCTGATTATTTAGGATTGTCGATCATACAATCCAAATGTTCTCAAGACGTTTGATTTAATATTAATTAATTACTTAATTAATGTTAGTCCAGATTTCAGTATAACAATAGTAATTTTCTGATCATTAATTAGTAATGCAAGCATATATCAATATCAGTATATACCGTACATGTTTAGATTAACTATAGTGATATGAAAAATTGTTTAATGCTTTGTCAGACTTGTATGCTGTTAGATTTGTCTAGTAGAGTAACAACAAAAATATAAGGTTGCTGATATATATAGTACTTTAATGTCTACACCTTGTTTTGTATATTTTCTGTCATTACATTTAATTTTCATCTGATGGTGAGTGTAGCTAGTAATTACAGAATAGAATTAATATCAATAAACTAATTGCTTTGTCCATACTATCAAATTTTCTTTGAATAAACATTGTATGTCCATATATAGTCATGATGTGTCCATATATAGTCATGATGTGTCTATATATGGTCATGATGTGTCCATATATAGACATGATGTGTCCATATATAGTCATGATGTGTCTATATATAGTAATGATGTGTCTATATATAGTCATGATGTGATATAAACATGACCATATTTAGGCATGTCACATGTTTTTTGTCAGAAAAAAATTTGATAATCTGAACATTAAGTTTATATGATTTAAACCTGGAACCCATGGATTGAAAGTCAGGCACCAAACTTGAAAAAAAAAAATGTTAATATGTTTTTATAACCCTGTTTTTAAGTATGTTTTGACCAATTTTAAGGAGTCAATTTGCAGATAGAACTTTCCAAAGTATGAATTGGGAAAATTCTTATCAGTACTCTTAAGTTGACCATTTAGGAGGCTATGGTGGATAAACCATATAAACACTGTTCTTATTTTTCTAACCAGTTATAATCAGTTGTAACCGGTTGCTTATCTCTCAGTTTAATATCTAAATGGTGCAATTAGTTAATTATATTTTGTCATAGATTATGTGACAAATGATTGTGACAATTGAAATATGAATACTTGTGCTTTATATAAAAAAAAAATGAAATATTAATATTTTTGTTTATTTTTGTTGTTTATTGTTAATACAGACTGACTGAAGTTGAAATTACACTGAAAATCAAAACTATGTTTATACTTAATATGAAATACCTGCGTAGAAACAAGTTCCTTACTGCAGAAAACTGGAAATTGTAAACGCGTACGTGTAATTGGTTGATGATAAAAACGCGCTCAACTTAATAACCGATAGCGCTTGCTAACAGTTAGCGGTATCCAGATACTGCTAACGTGAGAACCAGGCTTTAGTGTATAATATATCACTTAGCATTTTTTTCTCTTTGCTTGCCATATCTTCTGCATGTTAGCTATATTGTTATTGACTGTGGGAGCCACCAGGTATAGTTGTTGGGCTTTCTTGATAGTTGTGTGAATATTTTTACTCTTTATTGTGCAATGGATGTTTTTAAGGCTTTCAATAGAATATGTTTGCTGAAAATTTGGCTTACATTTCTGATTTTAAAATTTAGCAATGAACAGCTCAGGTAGCTGTGTTTTTATTATTTAAATTCATCTATATTCAAATGTATGTATCAATGGCGGGTCCTGAATTTTGATATATAAGGGGCTCTCGGAAGGACTTCCAAAAATGGAGGGTCTATACCACCTAAGCCCCACCATGGTTGGGGCTGAGCATGGGTGGATCCAGAAATGTCCAAAAGGGGGGGCCGGAAGCGGGGGCCGAAAGTTGGGACGATTGAGACAACACTGTCGCAGGGGGTCTGGGGCATGCCCCCGCGAAATTTTTGTGTTCTGGACGCCCGAACATAACATTTGAGGCATTCTGGGCTATCATTTTTTTCCTTTCCTCTCTTTTTTTCCTTTTTTTTTTTTTTTCCCTCCCCAAAGGGGGGCCGGGGCCGGGCCGGCCCCCCCCCCCCCACTAAATCCGCCCCTGCTGAGGTAAGAAGACATGATTATGGCATCCTCTGGATTGCCAGAAATGGTACCCTCAGACATAAATTTTGAATGTCATTTTATTTCTTTAAATTTTAAACCCACCACTGTGTATTTGTGTGACATTTAGTACAGTAGATTAAGTTTTAGCCAATATTATATTCAGTGATGGAATGTGATATTCATCTCATGCAAGATAGAACATGTATTTCTGTTTTAAGTAGATTTTTGTTTAAACAATGCAAAATATGTTTTTACTCCTAATATAATATATTCTTTCGCCAATTTTTTGAACTATGCTAATTAATATATTGGACATTTTTATTAATTTTTGTTTGTTATGTATTCATTTGTGCAATGTAATACTTAAATTGTTTATATATAAACAGTGTATATTTTGTATTTTTAGACCAATGTGTGCTTAAATTAGCCGATTTAGACATTGTAGAAGCCATTAGCTTTAGAAAAAGTATAATCAAAATGTAAGTTTGTATGTCTGGATGAAGCATTCCTAACATCATCAACAGACTAGTATAATCATTGTGTATGGTTCATTTTAAAGGGTGCTAATTATTTTGGACGATTGACTGAGTGCGAAACTTAAAAATGAATATTTAATGAGATATTTTATTGTTCAGTGTAACATCTTAGGAATCTTACAGTGGGTGTGATTGAGCTTTTGTTACAAGTTCAAAGGTTATGAATACTGTATTGGTTTTTCATCTTTTAATGTCTGTGAAAATTAGATGAGTGAAACTGACGATATATGATGAGTATTCCCATATGATGATCATAACTGAATAACACAGATCTGTAGAGTGTGTAACTTTTGACCTGGTAATTGGTGATGGTGTATGATCGGTTCAGCTTGAGAAACTGATGAAAATTGATGATTTGTTATGAAAATATATAATTATTATAGCTATTATCTGAAATTTACGAGAATCAATCTACAAAAACAACACTGGCCTACATCTAGAGTATAATAAATATATATAATATTTAATGTATCAGTCTATATATAATTTCAAAACGATGAACATCATCAAAATTCAAACATTATTTTCAGGGTAAAAAATAACAAAACGAAGTAAAAAAATCTGCTGTAAAACTATAGCCTATTGTAGTGTAGTGTAGTGTACAATCTCATTATCCAATGTATACACATCAGCATATGCTACAAAAATATTTTTCTGACCATGTTCATGTTAGCTCCTCATTATAGTCACAATGTGTTTCGATTGGACGTCTCACACCAAAGTATAGAAAATGCCTTAATAGTATACCTTTAACTTTCTCGTCTAGTACTGTGCTTGACATCTATGACCTCGTAGATGAGTAGCGTTAGTTAGCTCTGCGTCGCAATTTAATACCCTGTTGATGATTATGTTGCTATGTTTTGGATTAATAAAGACAGTATGTTGCAGACCAGTGCTTGTTTATGTTTTATTTTTAATATTGTTCAAAAATACTGGAGTGAATAAATGAATAGAATAACTATTAGACTGGTGGCCATCAGATTGAAAGTTCTCAAAAAATCGTGTGTTACAAGCTGAAAACAAGGTGAATCCTCATCACCAACTCTTGGTTCACATGGAATGGCCTGTTGCCACGTTGAGTGTTGGATTTAAGTACCAAATTTGAAAAAAAAATGGCATATTTTGCACAATTTGGATATATTTGGTATCATGCGAAAAATATTACAATTATCTATCAAATGATGTGTATGATGACACAATATGTTGTGTCATCATATTGTGTCATCATACACAATATGTTGTGTGTTACCCAAAATTTACCAAAAAAAAAAAATTTTAATGACTTATTAAATAAATGAGAAAAATACTAAGCCAACAACCTTTTCGTCTGATACCTTTTCGAAAACTGAAAATATACAAAATAAAACACCTGTACAAATTTCAGATTTTATTCATTTTGTAATTCAGAGTTATAGTACGGTATGTCAAAGGACATCTCCCGCGAAAATGTCGAATTTCACACTTATTTACCACAAAATTGTATTGTGAAGCTAGTACGTTGCTAAAAGATTCAATTTTGTTTCGTATCATACGAAAGCGTAGAGTTGACATCAAAATAATGATGAGCTGCACGTATGTTCCAAATAAGTATAACATGTGCGTCAAGTACGAAAATAAATGACAGTTTGACGTGTTACAGAACATAAATTATATATTATTTTATTGAAAAACGTATTATTTCGTCCTGTCCCCAGGACTTCTTCAACATTAATGAAATGTGCAGAACTATTGGCATCATAAACATAGCAAGCATAAAGGTGACTAGTTAGAGGCGGAGCAAAACCCCGTTAAAAGTCGAATTAATCGATCCTATACATAGTATAATTGCTACTAAAATCATTATAGACTATAGAAAAAGACGAGCATAAATACAAGCAAATGGAATAAATAGTATCAAGTAGGCCCCTACAGAAAATAGTTAATATACTAAAGAGCCAAAAATAAGGCAGCTAAAATGCACAACAGTTACATGCATAAATAGAGGAGATTGATAAATCTCAGGCAAAACGTAGAAATGCTATTTCATAAAGAATATTCGCCCATAATGCCTAAGTCCCTGTTTCGCTAATAAAGCCTAAGTCTTTGTTTAAACCCTTAATATGAGATTTAAGACGGAGGATCAAACGGATCTCAGCACATCTTCTAGCCTTAGTCGATTTGAAATCGGTACCTAGGATTAAATAGCGTAAATCACTGTTAGAATGGTCCAATAGTGGTCAGCAACAGGGAAGCCCTTTTGCTGATCTCTAACTTAATGTTGGTGAGGCTTCATGAGCGAGTTTATTCGAGCGAGGTGTTTATTCAAGAATGGAGTTATAATTATTTATAACTCCATGATTCAAGGCAGGCAGGCGCGTAACAGGGGTCTTGGGTGGTGGGGGGGGGGGCGGTAAAGGTAATAATTTTTCCGGTAAGTAATTTATCATACCCACCCGACCCCGCTCCCCATATAGAAAACAATACGACATAGGGCTTTTCTTATTTATAATATAGGGCACACACGTGTGTTTGAAATTAAATATAAGCATTTTCATCATGGTTTTGTTTATTACAAACATTCTTTCACCATCAATACACTTTTAGGTAAAACGAGTTATCTTAAATGTTCTTTCTATATGAGTTGGGACTATATGTGTTATATAACTTAGAAGGCAAAGGAGGACAAGCACAAGTTCTCACCTCCAGTCTGCCCCGCCTCAGTGTTACGCCACTGGAGGCAAGCATTTATTTTTTTTGTGTGAAATTGGATACATACTGTATATACTCAAATGCCTCTTAATTCCACTGTAATTAAAATGTGCACCTGTCTCATAATATCCAAATTACGGTTGAAGCAAGCGTGTATGTGAACTACCGGAACTGTGTCGTAGACACGTCGTCGCAAAAACACCTTCTGAAATATTGAATGTTGGAATGATGTTTCTTTAAGTAAGAAAATATACATAAGGTAAATAGAGAGTGTACCGTACAGTACAAGCCTGTATGCCTTCATGGTGTTAGATTTAATTGCGGTATCCGTTGTTGTGTTGTTGTTCAGGCCTACATTTTCAGACTGGAGATTCTCTAAAATTGTTTTGAGTCCTTTTCATACAGTATTAAACCGGAATATCTGAGTGAATGTAAACAACAGTAAAAAACAGAGCTAAAGATTTGTTGTGTAATGACATACCGTACAGTCGTAGGCACATGTTTTTGCAACCCACATTCAACAATGTAAATCTAAGTACTCTTTAAAAGTAAGCTAAGTAAAATCATTTTAATAAATTTAGTAAAGTGTAATATTATTCATATAGTGACTTAAATTAAAACGCATTTCACGACTCACGATCCGTGAGTGGGTCATAAAACTTTGATTTAAATCGGCCGATTACAATCGCATAAAAATACATGTGTTGGCCTTCCTCTTCACTCCTTGTTCACGATGTTTATTCTCATCTCACCTAGTCAGTTATTTGTAGCTTTTTCTACATTTCACTCACTCGCCACTGAGGAAGGACTAGTGTTGTCCGAAAGCTCTGGTTATTTCTGACTGTTCCTTATCAAAATCTCTACCGAGATCCAGATATTGTATCTCGCAGCTTTTTTTCCCTCA